>NC_079402.1:17189857-17352357 GCF_029220125.1 Pseudoliparis swirei | reverse complement strand
TATTTAACGGCAAGAAGTTTAACAAACAATCAAAGCTCACGATGGTGGGTTCGTAGTGATCCAGGCTCCACAGGTACGAGCTCAAGCGAGCGAGAGTTGCTGGCTAACGGCTTCAACATTTCTGAAATACTAACTAACATTCATGCAACATACATATAAACAGCACCATTCACATACTATCATCACATACAGTCAATACAGTAAACAGTGTCTTTCCCTAATGCTTCACAATAAAATCATAATACAGTCGAAATAATATTCTCCCTAATATTTCCTATTATAATATCTTTCTATACGTATTAATTTAAAGCATAAGACTTCCTCTATGCACATGTGCAGAATCAAAATAAACTATTACAACCTAACAGCACCGAGAGAATAAAATGCGATAGAAGCAGGAAAAGGCAAAAATACTTAAAGTGGTCGTATAAATCTGCAAATTATGTTCCCATTGCTGCTGACAATTAAACCAATGGAGCTCAATAAATGATCCTACCAGGAACCAGAAGGAAAATAACGATTAGTTGAGACACCTTTTTGGTGTAACGGTGCTTTGGCACCGGTCATGTGGTTCATTAGGTCAGAACCAAGGAAAACATGATACGTCGGAGCATTTTTTGTTCTAATTCTGGTGACTCAGGGAGGTTTATGCAGCCCTCTAACGCGTATGAGGTCTTTATGTATGTTGTCACAAAGAGTGCTCGGAAACTAACCATTTAAAACATTATTAGTGGTATTAAAGTCTAAATGAACTCAAATAATTACTAAAACTCTGAGTCTATACCTCAGACACCAGGGCCATGAGTCGTTTTATGAAAGAACTTCTTGTGGAGGGGAACATTTTATGGGATGAATGTCATTATTTTCTTTAATACTGTGGCAGAAAACCTTTTTTCCCCTTCAAACGTTCAACATCCGTGAAATAACGTAAAAGAGATAATTGATGAGCAGTGATTTATTAACAGGAAATATCAAACATCGAGTAGGGCAACAACATTATGTAATCATAACTACAACTTTAATTGAGCCTAATGTGCATCCTCAAAATTAACTTAACCCTTGTGTTGCCTTCGGGTCAATTTGACCCGATTCAATGTTTCACCCTCCTGTCGCCTTCGGGTCAATATGACCCGATTCAATGTTTAACCCTCCTGTTACCTTTATATTTACTAACATATTTTACCCTTGAGGTCAATATGACCCCAGCTATTAAAATCTCCAGAAAATTATTAGAATTAATATTGTTTTCCAAGTTTAAGTGTGAGGTACTTTATGTTTGTTTGTTGACTCCCGAAAGAACACCGACATTAAACATTGAATCGGGTCAAATTGACCTGAAGGCGACAGGAGGGTTAAATATTGAATCGGGTCAAAATGACCCGAAGGCAACACAAGGGTTAAATTGATCCTGATTTTTTTTACATTTTTATTACAAAGCATTTGAGCACAACCAAGAGCACATTTTCACAATTAACAGAAAAAACTAAATTGGGTTTGCAATGAGAAGTTTGGGCTAAATTCACCCAAATATATATATTTAAAAAATTAAACAGCACTTCTTGTATTTCTATTTGTAATGATGTCTTCCAGTTACACAGAACACAAATTATACGTACGCTCCATTTGTGTAATATACAATATAGTGTCTGGGAGTCCCGGATGACTGCGCACCCAGACAGGCACACAGACAGGCACACAGACAGGCACACAGTCAGGCACACAGACAGGCACACAGACAGGCACACAGACAGGCACACAGACAGGCACACAGACAGGCACACAGACAGGCACACAGACAGGCACCCAGACAGGCACACAGACAGGCACCCGAGGTACCTCACAGGGCTGTGGGCTGGCTGTCGCACATTATTAATGTTCTTAATGAGCTGACCAATTAGATACAAGATTGTGTTGATAACAATGACTTATTCATGAAAGTAATTAATTAAAGTAACATTTTCTTTTTTTAAATAGCTTTTTGAATATCTAATACAATGTGATGTAAAATAAAGATACACATTTCTTCGCTTCAAACTCACAAAACGATTATAAGCATTTGATCCATTCGGCCCAATAACCTTGGGGAAGTCCAAATAGATGCACCATCACATTATAGTATCCATACTCAAGGAGAACAGGCTTGAACCAGAAGTTATCTGGCTTGGCCGACAGAAGTCTCTCTAAAAAAATACATATTGTGATTAAAAAAATCCCTTATCTGTTATCAAAAAATCCTTTGGTTGGTTAATTTGCTTTCACACCACAATCAACCCACATGAGAATCTCTTGGAAGCGGGCCGATACCCAGCTTCTTAACCCTTGTGTTGCCTTCGGGTCATTTTGACCCGATTCAATATTTAACCCTCCTGTCCCCTTCAGGTCAATTTGACCCGATTCAATGTTTAATGTCGGTGTTCTTTCGGGAGTCAACAAACAAACATAAAGTACCTCACACTTAAACTTGGAAAACAATATTAATTCTAATAATTTTCTGGAGATTTTAATAGCTGGGGTCATATTGACCTCAAGGGTAAAATATGTTAGTAAATATAAAGGTAACAGGAGGGTTAAATATTGAATCGGGTCAAATTGACCCGAAGGCAACACAAGGGTTAAATGGTTGTGGTTCTGTAGTTCGGTCAGACCAGAGTTTGATTGACAGCTTTCACAGCGGCCCAAACGAACCGTACCAACGACCTGAGTTCACACGGGTCCACAAGATTCCCACTATGCCCCTTTCATCACTCTTGTTTCTGACCAGTTGGTCTTGTTTCCTTCTCGGATTCAGAGCTTTTAAACTCGCTAGTTGTCAGACCTCCGCTGAGAGCACCAACACACTCACGCTGAATAAAACTCCTGCTTCATGGTGGCTTCATGGGTTACACGGTACATTTTGTGGGTCCGTTGCCATCGACCCATATGAGGAGAAGCTAAGAGTTTAAGGATTCGGTCGTATTGGTATCACGAACACTCCAGAGATGGTGCCAGAGAGACATTTGAGGTCTGGTTTTATATCTGAGCCGGTTGCAGCTGACCTCATCCACCGCACCGTGATGTGATCCAGCCCCGGTTCTGAGGTGGTCTGTTGAGCTCCTGATCGCAGCTGCAGACCATGCACAGAGTTTTTTTTTTTGGGTTCTGTGATCCCGAACCAACGCGCCTGTAAAGCCTCATTCTAGAAGCCAATCAGATGGCAGATAAAACTCTGGGTGTCCTGCTGCTGACTGGCCGGACTCCATATCGGTACGCAACTAAATACCAGCGCAGCGGTGCACAGCCTCACCACAGGGAACACCTACGGTACACGTATGGAAACTATGACTCATTTGCTGCTGTTTGTTGCTATAGATACTCGTGTTTGTCCTTTTTAAGTGGGAACATCATCTGGCAGTCACTAAAACGTGGGCCCTGTTGTTGAATTATTGAAACGTGCTTACAGATTCAGGATTGTTCTTTGTGCTCGACGGCCGTTTCTTAATCGTGAAATAATAAAGGCTCCGTCGGGTCCAAAATAAGATGCAACACGCGGAGAGAGGAACAGGAAAACAATCATCTCTGCCAAATCTGGCATCGTGCAGGGTGCCAGACGAGCTGACGAGCTGGAGGCCGCGAGAGCCAGCAGCCCGTCTGCAGCTTCAGCTTCAGCGGCTTGTTGAGGTGCGGCCTCCAGAACGCTCATTTCCTGACCCTGCCCCGGGATGGAGGTGTATGGGGGGGGGGGGGGGGTAACAACGGTAACACGGGAAAGGTGTCACATCTGAATCCCCTGCTTCTCAGACGGAGTGTGACATAAATTCTCTAATTCCTGGATGTGGGGAACACATATTATTCACCTGAAGCACAAACGGTCCACAGCGTTTCAAATTTGAGCCGAAAAATGATATAAGCGTTCCTGGACTGGATTACAGTTTTTTTCGTTTGCTAAACGACAGCGGGCACAACTGGAGTCACATGTGCAAAACTCTAACTACAGTCTGCACATCAGCAGTTCATGTGGACCAAACTCTAGTTTGTTTTTCATTGCTTGAACACAGTTTTCAAAACTCTAACACTTATCCCATGACTTTAACCACAACCTGCACAACACTGTGGATTTACAGCACTTTGTTCACATGCTAACACACTGCTGTCAAAACTGTGAACCACACATTCAAAACGGAATACATTTCAGCATTGTGCCTTTCAAACACTGCTGATTGCAATTTCAGCTGAAAGGCTAAGCAGGTGTCTTCTTTTAGACTTGTTCGTGAACACACACACATATATATATATATTACAGTATATATAGGTAGAGCTCAGAAAGACTCATTTTGGAAATGGAACAAGGAAGACGGGTTCGTGGAGGGAGAAGGGTGGCAGGGAGAGGGGGATGCGTGGAGGAAGACAAAGAGCTGTTATTCCAGATGAAATAAGGGCTCCACTTATAGACCATGTCATGTAATGTCGTGAACCAAGTGTTTGGTCACCACCCACATGACCAAATGTCTCTTTTGGAAGCCATGCGTGCCGGATGTGAGGACACGAGTCCAGAGGACTGCCAGGTGGATCAGGCCCTCCAGAAGGTTCTTCCCCAGGTGGCAAGAGAGAACATGAGATGTGATGTTGATGAAAACATGTGGCCTGATGCTAGAGAGAGGCAGGATTAGCCCCTCAATTATTTGTTCGAATTACAGTTTGTACTTTTAGTTTCTACCTTTTTTTTTCTCATTACTGTAATTCCGTAAATTACTACAGACTATTGAAGCAAACTGCTAATTTTCATTTACCTTAAAGAATTGTTATGTTCTAAAAAAATTATAAATCATGTGAACGAATGTCACTCTTTTCTATGAAGAAAATATTACTTTGTTTGAAGTCACTGAAATTGTTCAAACTGTAAAGATGAAAAGTTAGTATTTTCTGTATTGGTGTTTGATGCTCGTGTTTTTACTCTCCGTGTGTTCTGAGTGACAGTGTGTGTTACCTCAGTGTGTGTTACCTCAGTGTGTGTTACCTCAGTGTGTGTTACCTCAGTGTGTGTTACCTCAGTGAGGGCTGTGCAGAGTGTTTGGCTGCACTGAGCGTGTTTTGAGCCATGTGTTAAGAGTTTTGTTGCTTGGAATGAGTTTTGCAGGTGATGTGAACTGTTTAGCTCAGGTGAATGTTGGTAGTGCAGACTGTGGTTAGAGTTTTGCACATGTGACTCCAGTTGTGCCCACTGTCGTTTAGCAATCGAAAAAAACTGTAATAGCTTCTCGTGTGCAGCACATTTGTTTAAGAGCCTGTGGGAAACGGTAGAAGCAAGCAGGAGCCAATGCAGAGAGGTTCTCCATGTCACTCCTTCTCGACATGGGGCCGTCTGAGGAAGGTTTTAAAAGCAGGTTCTGGCCCTGAAGCTCCTCCCTGAGTAAGACTCCTTTGGACTTCATGTTCTCAGAGCAATTCGGACTCACACACAAACTCAGTCAGCAGCTTCTATCGAGCTCACCATGACCGCCTCGTCTCACTTCTGATTTAAGACGTACGGGAATCCGCTCGTCACATATCAGTAAGTCACTACAGAGAAAGTGCTGATCTGGGACCAGCTGGAAGGACAACATGGGTGTGTGGACTGCCCTGATTCTGGCCTCGCAGCTGCTGTTAAAACTGAGCTTGCACGTGGAAGCCCAGGCTTTAGGTGAGTGTTGTTTGAAGTTTTCTCATTTCCTTTGCATATTTCTTATTTAAACATCATTCGGATTTTAACTATATGGCAATAACCGATTTCAACGACTGTTGCCGCTGCTGGGGATGAACGCCGCTCAAGAAAGGAAATAATCATCGCAGATTCCCTGTTTCAATCTTAACTCTTTCTCTCACACACACACAAAGAAAGATGTCTTTGATTCTTATTTAAATGCCATATTTTACTGACTTCCTGCGTGTGATGTAATCCTCCATTTTCATTATCTGTCAAAAAAGATTTAATGGCTCCAACACTGGATATTTTCACACACTCTGGATGAGTGCAATGCATAATGGATAAAGCAGACACTGTGAAAGAGAATATCATATGCATAAAGAACACACAGGATTAGACATGGTGCACAATACTCACTGAGGTATGAATTAAATGCTAAATATCGCCGTCAGTTTAAGAAGAAATGAGGCAGCCGAAGGTTTATTTTGTGTGTGTTTGTGAGAGAAGGGAGGCAAAGATAAAGAATAAAAGTAGACATCTTTCTGAAGTAAAGTCGTCCTGCTTTCCATATCCATCCAGGCAGATCTGCTTGATTACTTCAGCTTCATGAGGTTCGGCTCTCTGGTTCATATTAATTCAAACAAAGTCCCAGCTCGGTCACACATGGGAACAATCACAGTTGATCTGGGAGCAATATTGAACTTCAAGTCACACATATGCACAAACTCCCCTCTCCCTTCCTCTCTCTCTCTCTCTCTCTCGCTCTCTCTCTCTCTCTCTCTCTTTCGCAGTCAGGCTAAAATGTGTTCAAGGTCACACACGAGCCGCGCTGCAGACGACATGCGGACAGATTGGTGTTGATGGTTTATCAGTTTCTTACAAATGACTCCCGTGATAGACGGCATACCTTTCACGCGTCCATTAATCCCGACAATGTTTGGGCAATGGCTGCCTGATGTTCTGCATAAAACAAGTCCAGTTTAATGGAGTTCCCCGTCTATCATTTCCCTTGCAAGTGAGTCATTGCCTGCATGACGGGAATGTTTCACAAGGAGAGAGTTTAAAGCTGAGGTAAGGAGGATTTCAGTAACACGAAGCAGCCATTCTATCTCCGTAAAGAGTTATTGATTAGTACCAATGTCCCGAAGGATGACTTCACCAGGAGCTGAGATTAACACAATTGGAATCTCACGTTCTACGTGGGGGCACAAAGACTCCTCGGCCGGGGGACAAAACACATATTTGCGGCAGCTATAATCAATACTTCTATAATAACCACGTGTTAAATAACAATGAGAAAGGAGGTAAGCGTGGCGGTGAACCCGACAAAGAGTTATCCGCCCGCGCTGCTGTTCCCCGTGGCTTTACAGAGCTTTATGATTTCAGCTCGTTGTTAAACTGCAGCAGCAGCTTGACTGTACTGGTTCCCTCTCGGTGTGTCATGTCCGCCTGCAGCAGGCAGCTGTTTGCAGGGAAGGAGCTCTAAAGACCCACAAGACTCAACCTGCTCAGTGGACGCACAGCTAGCCACTAGCTGCTAGCGACTAGCTGTTAGCGGCTAGCAGCTATTGACGAGCTGCTAACATGTTCGAGATACAATGTTTCCATCTTTCAATATATATATATATTTTTTTATACTTGATATTTTATTTGGGTATTTTTACAGAAATACAACCTTCAAAAGTAAGATTGCATAATAATAATAAAAAATAAAGTAAGAATAATGTAATTTTTTCATTATTATTTTTCTTTATATAATATTGTCCAAGATAAAATGTTTCCATCTTTCAATATATATATATAGATATATATTTTATCTTTCAATATATATATATATATATATATTTTAGACTTGATATTTTACTTAGGTATTTTTACAGAAATACAACCTTCAAAAGTAAGAATGCATAATAATAATACAAAATAAAAATAAAGTAAGAATAATGTAATTTTTTCAGCATTATTTCTTTATACAATATTGTCCAAGATAAAATGTTTCCATCTTTCAATATATATATATATATATATATATATATATATATATTAGACTTGATATTTTATTTTGGTATTTTTACAGAAATACAACCTTCAAAAGTAAGAATGCATAATAATAATAATAATAAAAATAAATAAATAAAAATAATGTAATTTTTTCATCATTACTCAGCACCTATTAAACTAAAGTAAATCACAGCTTTCCACATGCAAGCTCTCCAATGTGAAGTTGTTGCTCAGCAGCGAGATGAGGAATGCTGCCCAAATGTTCCATTTGATAGTACTTTGGAGCCGCGACATATTTTAAACGCTCGTGTTAAAGAGACGACAAGGCACATCATTATTTTATGGCTTTCAGCTGAACTAGTTTTATGAAGCTTGAAATGGGAGGTTAATCAGGGTGGGGAATGAGGCCCTTCCTCAGGATGGCGTAAGACGACCCTGACCCCCATAAAGCCCTCTGTCCAGAAGACGTATGAGCAGCGGGACTGCGTGTACTTTATGAATGTGTGTGTGTGTGTGTGTGTGCCTTTGCAGTGTTACAGTAACAACATCAAAACATGCATTGACCTTCATTTGTGTCCTTATTGTTTTTAAAATATGAGATTTTGTCAATTTGATGCACCAATGAGTTAAAAAGAGATATATGTGTATTATCTTGTCAAAAAACAAAATAAAAGACTCCTCTTCGTGGTGGTTGTTGACATCACTGTGTAGTTTTGCTGAATTACGGCATGTGACTGAATAAACCGGAGGAGAGAGAAAAAGAAAAGAACGTCATCTGGGAATCATGCTTCACAATCCTGGCCGACAGCCCATCTCTGGAAGCAATTTTGCTCCCTTCTGACCGAGGTCCGTGCCGACGGCTCTCAGGGTGCTTGTGTATTCATGATGCGTGCAGATGGCGGACTGGAGACCCACTGCACATCCTCTCGTGGGCAGCTCCCGAGGCACTTTATTTAAAGGAGGACTCTAACTACGAGTGCAAGTGTTCGGTGTCCCTGTGGCTTTTCACACCCACTAATCAGCTTCTCAGTAAAGTCTGCCATACCTCCCCCGCCGGTGAGAACAATGAAGCTGTGGCTGGAAAAAAGAGAGATCACGTATATTATATCGGCCTGCTTCGGTGTGGATCTGACGAGACGATGACAGTAACGCCGTACACCTATAGACGTCGCAGTACATCGCTTTGATTTACTTCAAAATCCTCATCTTTCGGGTTTCTCTGAGCCAACTCGGTCTCCCGCAAGAGCAACACACATGGGGTCAACATCCTCATCTTCCCCTCGTCGACGCAGGATGTGTTTCCTCAGGGAATCGGAGCGGCTGCAGGTTGTAAATATTGATATTGCATCATCCATTACTCATGCATTACCGTTTCCCTCTCTCTTCCCGTCCCTGTCAACAGTCTATGATCTGCTCACCTCGCCTGATTGCCTGCCAGACCTGCTGCAGGGGGGTCTGGCCGAGCAGGGGGTTCGCGAGGCTTTCATCCTCACCACCTTTAAGTTGCAGCCCAGGACCGGAACCAGTTTGTTTTCCCTGTTCAACCCCCGGGACAACAGGAAGTACTTTGAGTTCACGGTGATGGGAAAGCTCAACCGAGGTACGCCACCATGAGAGAGGCCGCGGTCACGTTTTCAAGCTGCACTGAACAACCTGTTTGTATTAATGTGTTAGGAAAAAAGAGTCACTTATTATAATGATGAAGCCACTGAGAAATATGTATGCAGTTCCTCTCACTCCTGTGGAGCGTGTTCTCATATTTCAGCTCATTGTTTGGGGTTTACAGGTACTACTTAGCAAATGTTTGCATAGGACGGTGAATTAAACCTCTATACCATGTTAGTATCATCATTGTTAGCATGCTAAAGTTAGTATTTTGTTTAAAGTGTAGGTACAGCCTTTGTTGTTGTTATGTATTTCATTCAGTCAATCATTGCAATACAATACAATATTATTCTATATAATATACAAAACAGAAAGACTGAAAATGTATAGGTAGAAGCAAAAATGCTTATATATTCCTATCCTAAATTATTCTAATAAAAAATCAGAAAATTTATATAAAATAAAGAAAAAATAATAAAGAAAAGAAAAAATGTAATAAATAAATGGATATATATATTTACATATATATATATTTACATATACAGGACTATCTCAGATAATTAGAATATTGTGATGAAGTTCTTTATTTTCTGTAATGCAATTAAAAAAACAAAAATGTCATGCATTCTGGATTCATTACAAATCAACTGAAATATTGCAAGCCTTTTATTCTGATTTATTGCTGATTATGGCTTACAGCTTAATTAGAAAACTCAAATATTTGTTTAATATACTAGTATATCATGAAAAGTATTCTAGTATATTAGAGATAGGATATTTGAATTTTCTTAAGACACCTGCAAGCCATAATCAGCTATATTAAAAGAATAAAAGGCTTGCAATATTTCAGTTGATTTGTAATGAATCCAGAATGCATGACATTTTTGTTTTTTTAATTGCATTACAGAAAATAAAGAACTTTATCACAATATTCTAATTTTCTGAGACAGTCCTGTATATATATAAATATATTTACATATATATATTCATGTTTGTTTTTTTACATATATATATATTTACATACATCTTCCATATACATACGTTTCAATCACACTTATAACCCTCAAATTTTTTTAAATAAATAATCCTTTTTGAAAACCCAAAATGAGATGACCATTCTTACATCCATTTTAACGTTGTTCCATAATTAGACTCCTACAATAGAAATATATCTTCTTTTAATCCCTTTTTTAGCTTTTTGTCCCGTAAACTTACAAACATCTCTCAAATCACATTTACACTCATGTATTGAAAACAACATTGTACACAGTCTGCAGTGACTTTGCTTTAGCTCTGTACATTGTCTGCAATATTTTATAATAAACCAAATAATTAAATTTCATAACATGTGATGTGTAAAACAATGGATGTGTGTGCTCAGCTCATAGTAGCCGACATCATGACATTTTCATAACGGTTTATAGAGCCTCACAGACGGCTGTAGACTTAGTGTTGTTGTCATTTGGATGAATCAACCCGTTGCAGTAAATGTAAATCATCCTCTCCTCCTCCCCATTATCTCTGTCTTCCTATACCCTCGCTTCCTCTCCTTGCTCCGTCCTCTAAAAAGCCGTGCTGCGCTACCTGCGGAGTGACAAGAGGATGAGCTCGGTGACCTTCAACAACCTGGTGCTGGCGGACGGCCAACAACACCGACTCTTGTTCCACCTGAAGGGGATGCAGCCGCCGGGGCCGGGCGGGGTGGAGCTGCATCTGGACTGCAGGCTGGTGGAGACGCTCAGAGATCTCCCGGCCGCCTTCCAAGGTTTGCCGGCGGGCTACGGTACGGTGGAGCTGAAGACCATGCAAGCCAGGGATCAGGTGACCCCTCACTCACAGTATTTACAAACAATAATGAATATGTCTGGCCCAATAATGGATCCGGAGGTATCCAGATGTGTGAGATGTCCACTTTGACCCGTTTCATTCCAACAGGAGAGTTTAGACGAGCTCAAGCTGGTGGTCGGGGACACGTTTGAGAATGTAGCGGCTCTACAGGACTGCCACTTCCAACAAAAGGACTCTGTCCAGACTCTGGGTAAGATTCTTTTTTTTCGCGGAAGCAAATGTCCACAGAGACGGACAAATGTTCCTCATAAAAACAATCCCAGCCGTTGGAAAAAACAACAGTCAGTGTTGGTTGGAGTGACTTGAGAGCAGGCTCAGAGAATCCCCCCACCTCTTCTTCAGTTTAACAAAATAACTTTCTCTCAGGGGTCAACACGAAGCAGCTGTCCAATCAAATGCTGGACTTAACCAAGGTGATAAATGAGCTGAAAGACGTCCTCATCCAGCAGGTGACGACCACTAACGGCTCCTCTGAGGCCACTGCTTCCCCATCGCTGACCTCCCCGACGGCGCGCCAGACTGCATATAAACTTGTTTATGTTTGACCTTTACAGGTCAAAGAGACCTCCTTTCTCAGAAACACCATTTCAGAGTGTCAGGCGTGTGGTAAGATGTCCAATAACAGTCACCTTTAAACACCATGCTCAATTAATACTGTTGGACAAACTAAATATATATAAAATAAATCAAATATGACACCTTTTTCCTCCCCTCTGTTGTTTAATTAAAAGGTCTGGGTGGTACTGAGGTGGTGAAAGCAAGGTGTACCGCGTTGGTCTGTTTCCGTGAGAATATGTGCATCGAGACAGCAGATGGTGTCGAGTGCGGCCCGTGTCCCGACGGCTACACCGGGGACGGATTCAACTGTGACGACGTGGACGAGGTGGGGCCTTTTGTTCTCGTGTTTTAGGGCCATTATGGGTCTCCGTGTTAAAGATGGTGGTTAAACCTCTTGAACCCGAGCGCCCCCCCACCCCCCGGCACCGGGGGCAAACACCAGATGGACATGTTAAACATATAGCAACATGTTTTTTTACTGCATACCCACTTAACAGGAAGAAGCTCAGCGAAAAGCGCATGATGAACATTTTGACCTTCAGGAAACACGATTCCAATACCAAGAAAACCGAATGACACACACAGAAAAAGACACGTTGATGCTGAGATAGATGATAACAGTGTAAAAGTCTCGTCACTAAGACCAAAACTCACTGCACTAGCAGCTGAAGAAAATAAATGAATACAAAAATACACTTTTGGGTTTGTTTTGTGACCAAAAGTTGTGTCCGAGGGCAAATCCACCCTGATGCTAATCAACTGCTAACGGCTAACGTGACTCCAATGTCTCTGGATCATTTATTTGTGTTTATTCCAGCTGTCTGTATATTTATTTGCACGGCACGTAGCATTTCCACTCTGCCTTCCAGCAGCATTCAACCGCCGAGCTCAGCCTTCCATCGAGATGACAGATAATTAGTTGAGACTGAAACTCCACAGAAGCTAATGCGCTATAAGGGGCGTAAGAATGAAAGCCACAGGTACAAGTTTGGGATTCAGTTCTAGTTCAGGCAGGACTTTAAATGAGTGTGTGTGTGTGGGGGGGGGGGGGGGGTTGGATGTTTGTGGGTGTGTGTGTGTGTGTGTGCACTGACTTCTTTTTATAAGGATATTCTCTTTTTTGCACGAGCTAAAGTGTGATCAAAACTAAAAACTTTTGGGGAGAAGCCCGGTGAGAACCACGTGTTTCAGCTTCAACAGAGCTCATGTCCTCTTTCCTCCCCGCAGTGCCAGTTCAACCCCTGCTTCCCCGGCGTGGAGTGTGTGAACACTGCCCCGGGCTTCCGCTGTGACGCCTGTCCGCTGGGCTACAGCGGCCTGGCCGTGGAGGGGGTGGGCATTTTGTATGCCCAGACCAACAAACAGGTGAGAGAGTGAATACAATATGGAACACACAAATACAAATACAAGAGAAAGGATGCATGAAAATTACAACATCACTCAAAGAAATAAAACATTATTTTATATATATATATATATATATATATAAATAAAATAAAAAACATTTTAATTAAAATTTAAATCAATAAAAATAAATACATAAATAAAAAATTTAAATTAAAATTAAATTTAAAAAATATATATATATATATAGCAGTAGCTACAAAAAAGTTTGTGTTTATGTAAAGTTATAATAAAATACTGAGGTTAGGTATTAGAATGTTGGATCAATCTCATGATTAAAACTGATATAGAAGAACGTAGAACAGCTTTCTATTATATCATCAGATAATAAATAATGACCCTCTGGAATGAAGTGTAACAGTATATACTCAAGTAAAGTTTTTAAAAAAATACCTCAAAATGTTACTAAATAACAGTATAATGTACTTACTTTCTACAGCTTATTATTGTAAGAGGTAATTATTTGAACCTTGAAATCAGAAAAAAACAAAAAAAATTGCAAAAACAATTATGAAAACAAAGCGCTGGAAAAAGATTCCCATCCTACATTCATCATTTCAGGTCTGTGACGACATTGACGAATGTAAAGATCCCAACAGCGGCTGCGCTGCCAACTCCATCTGCTCCAACTCCGTGGTAAGACCTCCCATAGCATACCATCCAACCACTACACACACACACATGGCTCATGTAGGACAACTATTTCATTTAAAGTGCCGTTCCAAAATCAACGACATGTCCTCATTCCTGCACAGGGCTCCTACCACTGCGGCAGCTGTAACACAGGTTTCACAGGAGATCAAGTGAAGGGCTGCAAGCCAGCGATCAGCTGCGGCAACAGCCTGACGAACCCGTGCGACGCCAACGCCCAGTGTATTCCAGAGAGAGACGGGTCAGTCCATTGTCAGGTAGGACTTCTACACTTTCCTCCCACACACTCACTTACCTGCACACGCATACTGCACATAAGCACACCTCCACATCCACGCTGTCTGAGGTTCCTCTTTGTCTCCGCAGTGTGGAATTGGCTGGGCCGGTAATGGATACCTGTGTGGGAAGGATACCGACATTGACGGCTACCCAGATGAGAAACTCAAATGCAAAGATTTGAGCTGTAAAAAGGTAACCGAGGTGCAAATTGTCAGCAAATGCAACTTTGCTGCGATAGTCTCGACGTAATTCTCTTATTTTCTTACCTCTAACACATCTTCCCAGGATAACTGCAAGTTCGTTCCTAACTCCGGTCAAGAGGATGCGGACAGGGATAGTTATGGAGACGCCTGTGACGCCGATGCCGATGGGGACGGTATACCCAACGAGCAGGTTGGTGGACAGGCTTGAACAAAAACTGCAAATGAAGAGTATCTTCCTTATTGATTAATCTGTTAGTTATTAATCGATGAATTGAGATTAAATTCCGTCGAAATGTACCTTTTTTCGGGCGGGGAACCAAATATGTTAACTTCTTTTATTTGACCACAAACGGAGATTTTCTACCTAAAAACGATATATATTTTCTCACAACAGTAAAACTGTATTTTTATGTCCTCCAATAGCACTGTAGTGTTAAAATTTTGAATTTCAAATTATTTCAATGAGTGCCCCATAAAGGGTGTTACCATATTTGGTTCCTTGAGTTTGTACTCTTGGTTGAATGCACTTATTGTAAGTCGCTTTGGATAAAAGCATCTGCTAAATGACATTTAATGTAATGTATTTAAATGGCTTGTTGGAGACAACCAACAGTCCAAAACCTAAAAGAAAGTGTAAAACACATTACAATAAAAAAGCTGGAACCTAACTTAGCATAACAACTAAAAAGCAGAGGAAAACAGCTAACCTCGCTCTGTTATTCTTAACACACACACACACACACACACACACAAGCTTATCCACTGAAAACAAACACACGTGCAGTGAATGGGGCCTTTGTGTTCCAGGACAACTGCTGGTTGAAAGCCAACTTGGACCAGAGGAACAGCGACAAGGACAGCCATGGAGACGCCTGTGATAACTGCCGCATGGTGGAGAACCCTGACCAGAGGGACACCGACAGCGACGGCAAAGGAGACGCCTGCGACGACGACATGGACGGAGACGGTACGGAGTTAAATAATGTCCCCGACACTGGCGCTCCTGCTTACACAACCCCTGTTTCAACTTATTATTCAGTTCCATCCTTCACATTTTGACTGTGCTCTTACGTTTAATTACAGACAAACTGTTCACTGCACATCTCTCTTAATCATGTTATTGAAAAAATCTAGTGCCGCCTAAGGCATAAGAAGCAGCTCTGCAAAAATAAAATAAAGAAAAAGAAGCGAAGGCCAAAAGCAGTCTGACCCCGGAGCGAACACGAGCTTTGATCATTCAGCAGCATGATTACACCTCAGAAAACCCCGCAGGAGAGAAGATAGGTTTTCCTCTATCGCTGCTGCTTGACCTTTATCTGAGCTGCTGCTGCCTCCCTGCAAGGAATAAGAAACAGCACTTAAACACACACTGGTGTTCGCCTTCATAGCAGATACAACAGTGCAACCTAGTGGTGGAATTACAAGTAACATGCCACGTCGTTATTCAGTCGATCCAATATGTCTCAATTTCTATATGCATTCATTCATCAAATATAAATACACACTGATCGACTTCACTAAGTGTGAGAGAGTCGGTCAAGACAACGATCGACTTTTTAATGCATCACTTTGATTTTAGAAAGTTCAATTCATAGAGTTAGTATCCCATTATGTGTTAATGTGCTCATCACTCCATATTAGCAACGTCCATATGTGTTAATAATCTCACTGGGCGGTAACTTAGTTTCTTTTGAGAGAGAATGTAATCTGTCATAAATTCTCTCCATAAAACGAGGGGTTTGTAACATGACCAAAAATAGTGAAAAATGACCCAAAGCCCCAGTTGAAACCTTCAAATAGGTTGTTTTGTCGGTCCAAAAGCCTTAAAATAACCAATTAACTAAAACGTAAGATTAAGAAATTCAGGAAATTCCTACAATTACGAAGCAGTAACTGAATAATTTGGTGCACAAAATAACTGATTTACTATCAGAATTGTTGCAAGTCAATATTCTGTCAATTTACTTATTGTCACAGAATCATTCAAATTCAGTTATATCATTTGTGAGACTTCATAAAAAGTGACTGGCAACTACAATATATTTACTTCATATTATCCATGACACTATTTCACTGCTGAATAACACTAACCCTCTCCTCTTGTTGACTGGCGAGCGTAGGCCTGAAGAACTTTTTAGACAATTGCCAGCTTGTCCAGAACCGAGACCAGGTGGACCGGGACGGAGATGGAGTGGGAGACGCCTGTGACAGCTGCCCCGACACCCCCAACCCAAATCAGGTCAGTCAGAGCCGGAGAGAGGGATGGAGGGATGGAGGGATGGATAGCTGTCGTGGACAGTACATCTAATACCATTTCACAAAACTGTTTTCTTCTTTCTGCACCTATATAAGTCATCTGCTGCCCCCAAGTTTTACTGAAATACAATTTTAAAATGCATGACCTTTGTTACTTTTACTAATAGTTCCCATAACCCTTATTCGGGCGAGGAACCAAATATGGTAACTTATTTTATTTGACCATAAACAGGCAAGTAACCAAATATGGTAACTTCGTTGTAGATTTTCTACCTAAAAACGATATACATTTTCTCACAACAGTAAAACTGTATTTTTATACCCTCCAATAGCACACATTTTGAATTTCAAAGTATTTCTATAAGTGCCCCATAAAGGGTTAAGCTCCATGTGATGTATTTAAATGGCTTGCTGTATACAGCCAACAGTCCAGACCTTTGTTACTTTTACTCATGTAAAGGATCCAAATACCTCATGTGTGAAGAAAAGAAGCTGTTTTGGAGAACTCTCTGCTCTTGTTTCAGTCGGACATTGACAATGACCTGGTTGGAGACTCCTGTGACACAAACCAAGACAGGTACTCATGTCGTCAAGTCTCCATGTTGTGTTCTTGCAGATATCTGAAGTGCTGTTTCTACTCCTGTCGTTTCTCACGTCATGTGATCGTGTCACTTCCCCTGTAGTGATGGCGACGGTCATCAGGATACCAAGGATAATTGCCCATTCGTAATAAATAGCTCCCAGCTGGACAGTGACAAAGACGGGCTGGGAGACGAGTGTGACGATGACGACGACAACGATGGGATCCCTGACTCCTTACCACCGGGACCAGACAACTGCCGGCTGGTACCGAATTCTGACCAGATCGATGACAATAGTGAGTCTGAAATACACAACGCACCTCCTCGTATGCCACACAGTCAAATCAGTTTACAGTAATAATCAGATATGATTGTTGGGTAAAGGCCTGTTTAGTTGGGTAAAGGCCTGATTAGTTGGGTAAAGGCCTGATTAGTTGGGTAAAGGACTGTTTAGTTGGGTAAAGGACTGTTTAGTTGGGTAAAGGCCTGTTTAGTTGGGTAAAGGCCTGATTAGTTGGGTAAAGGACTGTTTAGTTGGGTAAAGGACTGTTTAGTTGGGTAAAGGCCTGTTTAGTTGGGTAAAGGCCTGTTTAGTTGGGTAAAGGCCTGATTAGTTGGGTAAAGGACTGTTTAGTTGGGTAAAGGCCTGATTAGTTGGGTAAAGGACTGTTTAGTTGGGTAAAGGACTGTTTAGTTGGGTAAAGGACTGTTTAGTTGGGTAAAGGCCTGATTAGTTGGGTAAAGGACTGTTTAGTTGGGTAAAGGACTGTTTAGTTGGGTAAAGGCCTGTTTAGTTGGGTAAAGGCCTGATTAGTTGGGTAAAGGACTGTTTAGTTGGGTAAAGGACTGTTTAGTTGGGTAAAGGCCTGTTTAGTTGGGTAAAGGCCTGTTTAGTTGGGTAAAGGCCTGATTAGTTGGGTAAAGGACTGTTTAGTTGGGTAAAGGGCAGTTTAGTTGGGTAAAGGCCTGTTTAGTTGGGTAAAGGCCTGTTTAGTTGGGTAAAGGCCTGATTAGTTGGGTAAAGGACTGTTTAGTTGGGTAAAGGCCTGTTTAGTTGGGTAAAGGCCTGTTTAGTTGGGTAAAGGACTGTTTAGTTGGGTAAATGCCTGTTTAGTTGGGTAAAGGCCTGATTAGTTGGGTAAAGGACTGTTTAGTTGGGTAAAGGCCTGATTAGTTGGATAAAGGCCTGTTTAGTTGGGTAAAGGCCTGATTAGTTGGGTAAAGGACTGTTTAGTTGGGTAAAGGACTGTGTAAAGGCCTGTTTAGTTGGGTAAAGGACTGTGTAAAGGCCTGTTTAGTTGGGTAAAGGACTGTGTAAAGGCCTGTTTTGTTGGGTAAAGGCCTGTTTTGTTGGGTAAAGGCCTGTTTAGTTGTTTTCATTTGTGACTCATTTTGACTTTATTTATATAAAAACAATGCCTTTTGGACTCAGTCGGTGTGGCGTGTCAATTCAATCAAGTCAAGTCAGCTTTTGGTGGTAGTTAAGTGTTTACACTCGTGTATTTACTGGTTCAAAAGGTGTCACGATGCCCACAAGACATTCACACAGCTGCCCGATACAAGAAGGAAACACTCTGATTCAGCTTTGTCTGCCTTTTTTAACCTTTTCCCTGAAGCCAGTCTAGCGTCTAGCGTCTCCTCCTTGTGACAAGGCAGCAAACACACTGGTTCAACAGGAGTGAGAGCTCATAACTTGTCTGCACCTCTGACCTCATGAAACAATAACTCACGATCCTTCTTCCTTTCACCGGAGACAACTTTAATCTAAGTCCAAATCTCCTCTGTCGTCTCTCAGGTGATGGAGTTGGAGACATCTGTGAGTCCGACTTCGACCAGGACAAAGTGATCGACAGGATTGACAACTGTCCTGAGAATGCTGAGGTCACCTTGACTGACTTCAGGGCCTATCAGACGGTGGTGCTGGACCCCGAGGGCGACGCTCAGATCGACCCCAACTGGATTGTTTTGAACCAGGTGAGATTACGAGATGCTAAAATTCCCTCTTCCTGTACGGTGGGGACAAGTTAAAGTAGCTGTGATCAAAATGTTTCATCCGATAACAATAAAAAATTTGAAAAGTGACAATCACGATACATACCCAACAAGATATTAATGGAGTACTCCAAAGACGTATTAGAAGAAGAAAAATACCTAAATATTGCACCATTTAGTTGGTAGAGACCATAAACAAAACTAAGAGAGAGTAAATATTAAACTGCTGCACCAAAGTTGTCCCACAAATCAGCATTAGTGGGTTTAATAAATGTACAGTGCATCGGAAAGAAATTGTAATATACCTCATATTCAAGCTGCAGTTTAGTGTTTCTTAAGCACAGGAAGGCATCAGGGTGCAACATGCCTCATTCAACAACTCTTTCTCACACAGGGAATGGAAATTGTGCAGACCATGAATAGTGACCCAGGACTGGCTGTTGGTAAGAAGTATTTCCTCTGTGTTGAATATCATATTTATAAATATTTATCATCAATAAAATGCACAATGTTTAGTCAGAATATAAGTAATGTACTGCTTTTCCTTTCTGTTGTCAGGCTACACGGCTTTCAGTGGCGTGGACTTTGAAGGAACCTTCCACGTGAACACAGTGACCGACGACGACTACGCCGGCTTCATCTTCGGCTACCAGGACTCGTCCTCCTTCTACGTGGTGATGTGGAAGCAGACCGAACAGACCTACTGGCAGGCCACGCCCTTCAGAGCGGTGGCCGAGCCCGGCATCCAGCTGAAGGTGAACGCACACGGCACAAATCCCCACGCAGCGGATTCACGCTCGTCCGACCTTTAATACCCTCATATTCTCCACTCGTGCTTCCACGCCGCCCCTCTTACTTCTCTCTGTTACCCGCCGCTGTTCACCAGGCGGTGAAGTCTAGATCGGGCCCCGGGGAGCACTTGAGGAACTCGCTGTGGCATACGGGAGACACCAACGACCAGGTGCGTCTTCTGTGGAAGGACCCCCGAAATGTGGGCTGGAAGGACAAGGTGTCCTACCGCTGGTACCTGCAGCACCGCCCACAGGTCGGCTACATCAGGTACGGCACCTTCAAACCCCGAAACTGTTGCTCCGTTGTCTGGTTTTGAACATGTTTGGAAACACACTTATTCGTCTCGTGGCTGATTGTAAGCTTCCCCTAAAGGCTGGAAACGGCGGCGAAATCCACCTACAAACGACCAATAAAGCACACGTTTTGATTATTTAACAACATGAATTTACAGGAGGTTATAATCAGTATTTAATTCCCCAATAACTTCCTGGGAATCTGACGACAAAACTCCAGGAAAGTCATTTTTACAGAGATGTAGAGGCGAGCTGTCCCCCCCCCTGGTGCTATGCTAAGCTAACTAGCTGCTGGCCTCAGCTACATATTTACAGTACGGTGGGATCAATCTTGTCATCTCACTCTCATCAAGGTAGGGAATGAATATATTTCCTTAAATGTTGAGAGTGGACTCTAGATTATTTTTTCCCGCTGTGTGTTTATTTCAGGGCGAGGTTTTATGAAGGAACTGAGCTAGTGGCCGACACCGGCGTGACCATCGACACGACCATGAGGGGAGGGCGGCTCGGCGTGTTCTGTTTCTCTCAGGAAAACATCATCTGGTCCAATTTGAAATACCGCTGCAACGGTAAGGAAGAAACACTGAAGCACGAATCCACACGCTCTATTGTTTGTACACTTTTTAAAATGACTCCCACGGAGCGACTGTCTGGCGGCTTGTTTCTAAAGCACCTCGTCTCAAGGTCCTTAACAGCTTGTGGCCGATGAGGGATTTTAGATTTAGATTTGATGTTGTTGTTGCAGACTACAGCTGCGAGTAGAATTAGGTCGGGCTCGCCGGGCTTTAGATTCTGAGCTCGTCTCATGATACCCGACTTCTCACTTCCACAGACACCCTCCCGGAGGACTTCCAGGAGTTCAGCACTCACCACGGTGTCGACTCGCTCTGAAGTCAAGGCAAAAACATGACATCAGATCTCTAAAGAATGCTTCTGTGTGTGAATGTGTGAGTGTGTGTGCGTATGTGTGTGTGTGTGTGTGTGTGTATTGGTGTGTACAGTTTCAGTGCATATACAGGACTGTCTCAGAAAATTAGAATATTGTGATGAAGTTCTTTATTTTCTGTAATGCAATTAAAAAAACAAAAATGTCATGCATTCTGGATTCATTACAAATCAACTGAAATATTGCAAGCCTTTTATTCTGATTTATTGCTGATTATGGTTTACAGCTTAAGAAAACTCAAATATCCTATCTCTAAATATTAGAATATCATGAAAAAGTATACTAGTAGGGTATTAAACAAATCACTTGAATTGTCTAATTAACTCGAAACACCTGCAAGGGTTTCCTGAGCCTTGACAAACACTCAGCTGTTATAAATCTTTTTTTTTACTTGGTCTGAGGAAATATTAAAATTTTATGAGATAGGATTTTAGAGTTTTCTTAAGCTGTAAGCCATAATCAGCAATATTAAAAGAATAAAAGGCTTGCAATATTTCAGTTGATTTGTAATGAATCCAGAATGCATGACATTTTTGTTTTTTTAATTGCATTACAGAAAATAAAGAACTTTATCACAATATTCTAATTTTCTGAGACAGTCCTGTATGACCACGACCTCCGTACTGTATGTGTCTCTTACCCAATTGTATTTGTACGGTTTGATTATCTCTTAAAGAATCCAGTTGAGCTACTTTTGCTGAAGATTATAAGTTATAATGATTTTTATTAAAAAACGATGCTCTGTGATGTGACATAAAAACAACAGAAACATGTAACATCAAATTACAAAATGCTAAATAACATATGTTCAAAAATGGCCAGTTTCCATATTGTTTTTCCAATTAAAAGGGAATATTATTATAGAAAAACTGTATTTTGCTTCCACACAGGAGATGTTTGCTTATGTGTAGATAAATATGCACAAACAACTAGAAAGGAAAGTTATGGCTCAGCCTCAGACTGTTGCATTTTAATCATAAACTGGTTTTATGTGTTTATGTTGTTTTCTCTTCCAAACGAATCCAGTTGAGCAAAAGTAGCTCAACTGGATTCTTTAAGAGATAATCAAACCGTACAAATACTTGACATCTTGATCATTTCATATCTATGTAGTCACAACCCTGGTTAAAATAAAGGGCTTTAAAATACACTGATGTTGGTTTAAAATGTGATATCAGCATCATTCTTCTTTTTCCATTGAAAATGTTTACATATTTTGATAATTAGATGTGTTATAAGTAGGGCTGTCAATCGATTTTTAAAAATTAACTAATTAATCACACATTTTGAAATTCATTAATCGCGATTAAAAGTTTTTTTCTCTTCTTTTTTTTAAGACAAAACTTCACACAGAGCTGTGTTTTCAAGGAGGCTCCTACCTATAAAGTGCCAGCGAGGTATTTAATATCGTGGATGATAAATTGTTTCTTCAGTGAAACATCCAGATTAGTTTTTTTAAAAAGGTGTATTTGAGACCCCATTGGTCCTGTCATCTTTAACATTGAACAACAGCAGAACCAGTGGCCTTGGTAAACTGACTGACATTCAAATATCACGTTAACCTGGAGGCTGGGGGCATTTTCTCCATTCTACAAAAAATATAAATTCACCTTTTAAAGGCTTTTGCATATGACACATACCCGGTCCCACGTGTTTTACATCAACAATTCCAGAACAATCTCAGCTCTCTATAAAGGGGGGGGGGGGGGGGTTGTAGGCAATTTTCCTACACTTTTCCGGGTGTAGAATCGCCTACACTTTCTGCAGGTGTGTGGGGGGGGGTTCGGTTTGATTCACCTCGTGTGTCTCTGCCATAAGAATCCCGCACACACACCCCTGGTTAGGGAGTTTTGGCGAGATTCACAGAATGGTTGACTCAGCTGAATTCTAAAATGAAAAAAATGAAATAATATAAAACAAATGAAATGAATAAAAAACTAATTAAATACAGTATATAGATAAGATAAGATAAGATATATACTTTATTAATCCCGAAGGGGAAATTAGTTATCTGCATTTAACCCATCCTTAGTTATTAAGGAGCAGTGGGCTGCGGTGAAGCGCCCGGGAAGCAACTGGGAAACAACTGGGGGTTCAGTGCCTTGCTCAAGGACACTTCGACTTGCAACTAATGGGGAGAGCGGGGATCGAACCCACAACCTTGGGGTTGCAGGACGACCCTCTTACCCCACTGAGCTACAGCCGCCCCCATATAGGCCTATATGCATATATATTCATATATATATATATATATAAGACATCCTAAAGCCACACATAGGCCTACTGTGCATGCATACCACTCAATAAACCACTTCAATGCATGCCAATATATCCACTCCTTCTCCTTTAGCTCAGAGCTTGAAACTCTAGAAACGAAGGCTTCTGTTTAGCTGGAGCAGGAAGTACTTCCCCAATAAGAGCGTTCTGATCCCTGATTGGCTGCCTGACGAATAGAGAGACTTTGCTCTTTGCTCCTGGCCGGGGGTCCGCCGGAAGAGAGAGAAGGAAGAGGGTTTTTAAGGATTTCATAAAGAGGCAATGTGTCATAATTCCTTTATATCTGACTTTTTTTAAAATTTAATTTGTATCAAGTGTGCCGGCCTCCGTGAACTCAGCTGGTGGATAACAGATTATCTTCAATTTAGAGAGGTAAGATTTATTTAAAATATAGACTCTAAATAAGAAGTTAAGTGACTCAGTGTGGCTTCATTTTGCTAAAAGTGTGCTATTGAAATAATACAAAGATGTGTAGTTAAATTCAGAAGCAGCACCAACTGTAACTCTATTACTCGACTGTTGTTGAGATTCATTACTACGTCAAACTAATGTTGATCTCGGCGATGTCGAATTATAACGTTATCATGATGTGTTCACATTTAATCTCGTAAAATATAGTTTTAGTTATAAACTTCAAACTGTTGTTGGGAGGATGTTTTCACAACAGCATAAACAGACGTTAGAGAGGGATTACGACCCGTTTACACTAAGCGGCTTATAACACACTAACGACAAGATTAGTTTTAATCCGTACAAATTCTATTTTATATTTACTAATTCTTTGAATTGTGTGTTGATGATATAATACATTACATAAACTAATTAAATTGATAACATCCATATAATTATTTTTGGGACGGTGGCAAAAGAATAAAGTGTCTGCAGCTTGGGAGACTAAATGTATCTGTATCCGCCAATAAGAATGATCAATGATCAATAATTAGTATTGGCAGCTGATCCGATCTGTGATTCGAACTGTACCTTTTATTTTCGGTTCCCCGCTATATCAAACGGATCAGAAATCAATAAAATCAAACAGTCTCTTCAGACATGATGTTTTTATATTTTAAATGTCTTTGAAGGCTTAAATTCTTTCAGATATTTATTTGGCTCTGCTTTCAGTCTGGAGGAAGAACCCCTTGAAGATGTGTATTCACGTATTGATTAATTGATTCATATATATTAATATATATATATATATATATACACTACCGTTCAAAAGTTTGGGGTCACTTAGAAATGTCTTTATTTTTCAAAGAAAAGCACTGTTTTTTCAATAAAGATAACATTAATCAAAAATACACTCTCTACATTGTTAATGTGGTAAATGACTATTCTAGGTGGAAACGTCTGGTTTCTAATGAAATATCTCCATAGGTGTATAGAGGCCCATTTCCATCAACTATCACTCCAGTGTTCTAATGGTACATTGTGTTTGCTAATCGCCTTAGAAGACTAATATCTGATTAGAAAACCCTTGTGCAATTATGTTAGCACAGCTGAAAACAGTTATGCTGGTGATATAAGCTATACAACTGGCCTTCCTTTGAGCTTGAAGTTTGAAGAACAAAATTAATACTTCAAATATTAATCATTATTTCTAACCTTGTCAATGTCTTGACTATATTTTCTATTCAATTTTCAATTCATTTGATAAATAAAAGTGAGTTTTCATGGAAGACACAAAATTGTCTGGATGATCCCAAACTTTTGAACGGTAGTGTATATATATGAAGATTGCTTGTTGTCTCCTCTTTTATTTGACAAAAATACAGATACCAAAAATCACAATTTAATTTTCAACTCCTCAAAATAAAGAACATGAAAGCAACCACTGTTACGAAACCGGTGGTGTCGGCCATGTTGCTGGGACAACGCAGGTCAGACTGCATCTCCTCATCCTTATTTGACTTTTTCATCATTTTCCTTCTATTGAGCCATCATCGCCGTCCCTTCCACTTTCCTTCTCACACTACGTGTCTCCTCTGACTGTGTTTTGCTCATGGGTCACATCCACCCCAGGAAGCCGTATCCGTGGCTCTACATGGAACCCTGATCCGCATGCTGATGGCGGTTTCCTCCGCCAAAGGAAGCTGGTACTGGTGGCTCTTATTGCCAAATATCTTCATGTCCATGTTGCGGTACGTGTCCTCTTGAATGTCCTCTGATTCATTCGATTGCACCTTTGGAACAATGGGTTGGTGATTTCAGACCGAGAGAAACATAAAGCGGCCTCGCAGGCAGCGATTCTGCAGGTTTGGAATCCATCTGACTCAGTGAGCTCACGCCCTCTCCGGCTGACTCATTTTTAAAGCAAGAATCCTGAAATTCCAGAAACATTTTGCCAGATTTGATCAGCCATACAGATAATTAAGCTGTGCAAGCGGTCAAATCCTAAAGGTAAATAAGACCCCTAGAGGTGGAATCCTAACGTCAACACGTCATAGTTTGCCTTTCCGCCCGGTCGGTAATCCATTTCCTGTTTCTGCTCACAGCCCGGGACTCTCCGGTGCTTTGTCCTCAGTTGCCATCAGATGGGACCTCCCGATCTTCACCCTGCCCTTAAATATCCTGGTGTGTCTGCATGTGACCTACTTTTATCTGCAATTCCAGGTGGATATTCAGCCAAATGACCATCTGCATCCTCCTCATGACTCCATGGAAAGACTCAATATCCCTCAAGTATGACAGAAATTGTCATATTTTAAAGCCCTCTGAGGTAAAATTTGTAATTTGTGATATTGGCAGATACAGAATAATCTGAATTGAATAGTATTGTTCCAGTAGCTCCACACAATAAACCCTTACAGAGGCCTTATTGCACATGCGTTAAGCCGACTGCAGCCTTATCGAAACTGATGTCTGCGGGAAGTCAAACTCCCTGATTGTGATCCGAACCCCCGTACGGCTCTCATATCATGCGTCATGCATCCCCTCTCCGATGACATCGCCTTCAGCTCGCATTACCAGCCTGCACGTGGCCTTTCTGCCTGTCGACTCTCATCTTCCTCTTCGTTTCCTCTGAGTTCCCGGCCATCTGCAGACCACCTCTGTCCGGGGTCTCCTACCCCGAGGCAAACCGGCTCTACCACAGACGATTACAGGCCTCGGAGGAAAGCTCAGCTCCGTCTGCGGAGCAGCAGCCACGAAGAGGCCGAGACGACGGGCAGCAAAGGACCTGACGTCCATCTGGTCGTGGTCAGCAGCTGCAGTGGATCTCTTTGTCATTAGAGGAGAACTTGTGCTAATTATCTGAATGTTGTGTTGATGGAGTCTTATTATCTTATTATTTACTCTCTTACATAACCGTGTCTGTTATATAAAATGTCTGGCATTGCAGTGAGAAATAGTTTCTGAATGGCAAATAGTGTCATGCAGTAATGCTATTTTACCAGCAGGGGGCAGCACTATGCAGGGAAAGATCACTATTTATGAAATATAACCTGATCACGTGACATGTTCTGTTGTGACGCTTCACAGCAAATCAGCTTCAGTGTTGGTGCTGTATAACTGTGTTATTGTAATTATGGTTTCCAGAATGATACTTTAACTGTGTTTTAAAGTATGATTCTGTAAAATACTATATACTTAAAATATTATCCTTTATTCACTATTAATTATTACTGCATGTTTAACACTGTATTTTATCAATACTGTGTTATAAAGACTAAAATGTCCTAAGAGGTCATTAGTCTGGGTAGAGTAAGTAAAACTGTTATTAGTTGTCAACTAAATTGTGCAAATTAAATCCATTTGAATTTTACCAATATTCCAAAACTCATGTTAACAGTGACTTAAAGAAATATCAATAACGACATTTATACAACACACACATGCACCAACATGAGAAGTCATGTCTCAGCCCCTGCTGTCATATTAGTGGTGTAGCGCTATAGTTGTAATTTAACTGATGGGTACGGTAGTATCTAAATGATACAAGGTTAATAAAAGTAGTTGGTTAATATTAACAGTTAGTTAATGCAACTAGGACCAAGCTTATAATTCTAAGTTGTAGGGTGTATTTCATCAGTTATATTAGATTAACTTGAACTCATATTCACGACACAAATATGATCAAATACACTGAGTTGCCTGTTTCAAATACAAAAAAACAAAATGTTGCACTTCAGTCAACCATTATTGATCTTTAATGCAGCTGACAATCAATAACGGACCAGAAGGACTGAATATGCATCATGTGTTGTGGATGTGATTATAACCTCATGAATCTAGTAATATTGAGGAAAATAACGAGCAGATTTGAATGTACCATCTTTGAAATAATATAGATTACATGTCATGTACCGGTAGTCCTGAGGTGTTATTTATCTAAAGAGGAGACGAGGAGCAGGGATGGATTAACCAACGGGCCTACCAGGCCCAGGCCCAGGGGCCCATGAGCTCAGGGGGCCCCTGGGCCTGAGCCTCCTCGCGTGACATCGCTGTGATTAACATTGTATTGATATGAATATGATGATATGACACGATGTGCCGTAGCCGGTATATGCTGGGCTTAAGTCATTCATGTCAGTAACAGGGCCCCAATAGTCCTACTCAGGGATGGATTACCGAACGAGCCTACCGGCACCAGGGGCCCATGAGCTCAGGGGCCCATGAGCTCAGGGGGCCCCTAAGCCAGAGCCTCTGCGTGAAGTCGCTTTTATTACCTTCGCATTGAAAATGCGGAAGGTAATGTTTTGATCGCCGTGTATTTATTTATTTATTTATTTGTATGCGTGTTATTCGCTTAAGTAAAAAAGTATTAAACCGAATCGCATGAAATTTGGTGGGATGATTGGTTATTATCCGGGGACCATTTGATTAGATTTTGGGATGATCGTGTCAAAGGTCAAGGTCAAGGTCATGAAAAAGGTCAAAATCTTCTTGAATCGCATGAAATTTGGTGGGATGATTGGTTATTATCCGGGGACCATTTGATTAGATTTTGGGATTGATCGGGTCAAAGGTCAAGGTCAAGGTCATGAAAAGGTCAAAATCTTCTTTTTACCATAGCGCGGTCAATTTCTATCCAATTGGCATGCAACTAATGCCAAAATGTTCATAATCCAATGCCCAATCTTGTGATATGCGAAGGTATGCGCTCTACCGAGTGCTCGTTCTAGTTAACTTTGTATTGATATGATGATATGACAAGATGCGCCATAGCCGGTATATGCTAGGCTTAAGTCATTCATGTCATGGTCATATAATTCGCGTTATGTTGTCTGCTCAGCTCTGGTATCGTTGTTCCATACGGATTGTTTTGTTAGCGATGTTTTAAAAAAAACAATTTAAATTCTTATTATTTTTTTAACTTTTTTAAAATTTATTTATTATTATTTTTTTGCGGGGGTGGGGGGGGGGGGCCCTTGACAGGTCCAGGCCCAGGGGCCCGTGGTTTCTTAATCCGTCCATGACGAGGAGTCTCCAAACCACACGGCGGTGGTTGCTGTGAGTTGATTTAAAAAGCAGCAGAGCCCTTCATGAGACAGAGAGCTGTGTGTGTGGGGGGGGGGGGGACTTCATGAAGTGCTCCCCAGGCAGAAAACACCCTCTTCTCTGGCAGCAGTCATCCATCACCGCCTTCTGTACTCCAATCTGCCCCGTCTCTTATCGTCTCTCTCTGACACCTGCTGTGCTTCTCCCTCCCTTTGCTCTCCTTCCCCCTTTCCTCACAGAACCCCTCCTGCCATCATCCGTCTCCCTCTGTCCTCTGTCCTCGTTCCCTCGTTCCCTCGTTCCCCGAAGCCAGAAGATGTCAAGATGTCGTCTGATGGAACTCGTTCCCGTGGAGCTCTGCCTGGACGCCGTGTCTGCATCGATGTTGACGTGTATAGGAGCGCATCTCTGGGCGCGCTCGCTGCCATCTGCCCGCGGCACACGGCTGCCGTCTAGCCGGTGCCGGAGAGGCAGTCACACTCCCAGACATGCGTGGGAGCCGCAGTACATCGGGGGAGAAGGTGCGAGACGAGGGAAGGAGTCGAAAAACACGAGAACGTCTCGTTTTCTCCTCGGCTGGTGATAAAATATGACTTGTTATGACAGGTTTTGTTTTTCTTTAATGTCTCATTTCTCCTCAACCCAATTCCTCCTCAAATCAAATGGGTTTTCTACTTGGTATTACAGAGGGAAACTTTCCTCAACACCGCCCCCTCCCGCCAGTATATCTCTCTGCCGGTTCGAGTGACCTTCGTCAGAGGACTTTCACACGTCGATTCATCCGGCGACCTTTTGAAAGACGGGATGTTGCAGTGGGATGTGTGAGAGGAGTTCTGCTGTCACTTCCCCTGCAGCGGCGCTGTGCGCTCACAGCGTGATTCACCTCCCAGAGTCCTCGGCGGGCGTCTCCGACCGCTCATGAAACACAGGAGACGAGAGAGGAGGAGGAGGAGGAGGAGGAGGAGACCTGCATTCATGAGGGAACAGCAGCGCGTTCCTTTGTCTCCTGCAGCGTCAAGTCTCACAGAACAAAGTGTTTTATAACTGGAGTTAAAACGTGCTCCTGAAGACCTTCTTTAACTCTGTGGTGGCATCTGCCATCTTTTATGGAGTGGTCCATGGAGCAGCAGCATGGCAGCGGCTGACAGGACGAGGCTGAACAAGCTGCTAAAGGCCAGCAGCGTGCTGGGTGTCCTGTGGATACTGTGGAGGTGGTGGGGGACGGGAGGATGATGGCAAAGCTCTCGGCCCTGATGAACCACACCTCCCACCCCATGCATGACACTCTGGCAGCTCTGCACAGCTCCTTCAGCCACCGGCTGATTCACCCCCGGTGTCTGAGGGAGAGGAACCACAAGTCCTTCCTTCCTGCTGCTGTCAGGCTGCACAACAAACTGCACAACAAACTGCAGTAGATCGCTGTAGATCCTGGCAAACTAAACACTTTACTCAGCACTTTACTTTGTTTTCCCCTTGTATATTTAGTTTCCTCTGTAAATTTAGTATTTTAGTTTTAGTATTTAGTATTGTTATTGTGTTTGGTGTTTTATTTTATTAATGCTCTAAGATGCACCTGCTGCTGTGATCCTGAAATTTCCCGACTGTGGGACGAATAAAGGGTTATCTTATCTTATCTTATCTTATTATCAACAGGAAGAGAGAACACCAGAGGCAGAACAGGGGATGTCGAACTGGTGTTAACGTACTTTATTCTAAAGATCTATTATTAGTACATTTAAACTGTTGCTTCCTCAACGAAAAAGAAGAAGAAATATATATATAGTTGTTTTACAGATATATGTTCAATTGTACCATGTGCAAGTTAGAAGACTTTACGGTGGAATAATGTTGAATTGGTTAGCATGATTAGCTCAGTTGCTGAAGTTGACATGCTTTCTTTCTAACTGCAAAGCTTTAAGGTGTGTGACTGAACTCTGAGCAATGGTTTCCAGTGTGTGTGGCTTTAAGGGCCCATGCAGCTGACCCCTCACCCTGGACACACTGTTCGGGTCCCTCCCCTCTGGCAGGAGGCTGAGGTCCATCAGGACCAAGACCTCCCGCCACACCAACAGCTTCTTCCCGTCGGCAGCCGGGCTCATGAACAGAGCCCGGGTCCCCCACTGACCCTCATGAATAGAGCCCGGGTCCCCCACTGACGCTCATGGACAGAGCCCGGGTCCCTCACTGACCCTCATGAACAGAGCCCGGGTCCCCCACTGACCCTCATGGACAGAGCCCGGGTCCCCACTGACCCTCATGAACAGAGCCCGGGTCCCCCACTGACCCTCATGAACAGAGCCCGGGTCCCCCACTGACCCTCATGGACAGAGCCCGGGTCCCCCACTGACCCTCATGGACAGAGCCCGGGTCCCCCACTGACGCTCATGAACAGAGCCCGGGTCCCCCACTGACCCTCATGAACAGAGCCCGGGTCCCCCACTGACGCTCATGGACAGAGCCCGGGTCCCCCACTGACCCTCATGAACAGAGCCCGGGTCCCTCACTGACGCTCATGGACAGAGCCCGGGTCCCTCACTGACGCTCATGGACAGAGCCCGGGTCCCCCACTGACGCTCATGAGCAGAGCCCGGGTCCCCCACTGACCCTCATGAACAGAGCCCAGGTCCCCCACTGACCCTCATGAGCAGAGCCCGGGTCCCCCACTGACGTTCATGGACAGAGCCCGGGTCCCCCACTGACCCTCATGAGCAGAGCCCGGGTCCCCCACTTACTGACTGTCACCCCCAGGAAATTTCCTTCCGGTCACCCCTCTGCACATCACTTAATTCTTCACTTAAATACACTTTAATACACTAAAATACACATAATTCTTCACCTTAAATAAACCTGCCCGCATACTTATATTTTTAATTATCGCAGTGTTTATTGTTAAAGTCATTGTCTATTGTTGCACCACCCACCATGACATGACTTGTATATGTAAATACAATACAAAGTTTCTGGTTCTGATTTTTGTTTTGAGTCTTAATAATAATAATAATAACTTTATTTAGAAAAAGACAGTTTACAAAGTGCTCTACAGAGAATCAAGACAAAACAAATAGAATCATAAGATATAAAAAAAACAAAAAAAAGACAAACTAAATGAGGGGAACCAAAGAACTGCGTAAAAGGACGACATCACTTCAAAGCTTCTTTATAAAAATGGGTTTTAAAAAGTGATTTAAAAGAAGTCACTGATTCTTTGAGCCTCATCAAATTAATAAGTCAAAATAAATGTTGGCTTTTCATAAAGCGTGGTTATTTAGGATGAACGTGATTAGGCCCCGAGCCAAAAATATACTCATATTTTCCTAACCACAGATTCGCCAGCTGCAGCGATAAAGCTCCGCTGAGTGTGTGAGAAGGCCAAACAACACCACGAGAACCACTAAGCCTCATGTGAGCAGCTCGGCGCTGCAGCATCATCCGACATGGCGACTCTGAATGTGTTTCTACGAGAGAGAAAGAAGAAAGAAAGAAAGAAAAACAAGCGGCTCAAACACACAATCAGCCTGTTCCCGTGGGCGCCGTGCTGTGATTCACGCCGCCGCTCTCCATCTGCGAGTAGTATGTGAGCGCTGCGCTCTGCTGCGTGGTGACGCTCCCGGATCGGCATGTTCAAACCAAATTTGTCCGTGGTTTCCTGTGAGATGGAAGGAGAATCCCCAGGAAACTCCAAACCTCCTCATTGGATGCATGAGGCGCCACAGCGGAGGAAGCATCGCCATGTATGTATACGCTGCCCGTGACACTGATTTCCATATCCATGGCGACGGGGCCGGCTGTGTGGTAATCTTGTAGTACGATCTCCAAATAGAATAACCGGCTCCCTCCTGATGACAGTGGAAGTGGAATTCAAGTGCACTTCATGTGGTGATGATTTGTAAGTCAACACCATTATGTCGGTGTGGGAGATGTTTTACCACATTTCTTCTCTCACATTTGCAAAATATCTTCTTTGTTAGGGATTGTATGGATGCTATGAGGGGGAGGTGAGGTCCTAAATGAGGACGGGTTGTGTATTTTTGTTTTTATTGAAATGAAAGAAGGGTTTTCTGGTTGTTTTGGGGGAGAGCAGGTTATGGTGTATAAATGTATAGTCCATTTCATCTTTTTTCTTGTGAGTTTTAATGCACACTATGTGTGTTTGTGTGCTCTGTGGATAATACAGGTAAACTCTTATTATTAATAGACATTAAACATTATCTATATTCACTTTTATATTTCACTATACCCAACAGTCACCTCGATTCTGCTTCATAACAGAACTACAGTCAAGTGAATTGTCTCCTGTATATAGTTTGTTTATAATATAACAACCCAACCGGCTCTGCTCATGAGGCTGTTTTATATTCATTGACAGAGGTAAATATAAATATATACATATATTAATATATAATGTAGTCTAATATATATATATATACACATAAATATATATATATATTTATATAATAGACTACATTTGATAATCTTTCATTTGTTAACTGTTATTTCAACGAAAGAGAGCAGCATTTTCAAGCTATTGCAAATTCCACCAATATTTTTGACTTTATAAAAGATATTGTACCGTTATCATATTCAACCTAAATAATAATAATAATAATAATAAGGCATTACATTTATATAGTGCATTTCGAAGTACTCTAAGACACTTTACATCACAATTAAAACATCCTAGAAGCTATACAATAAAAATAACTAAAATTACAATAAAAACAACAGATAAACGCAGTAAGAACGTCGAGCACAGTCACACATTAAACGCGGTTGTGAGGTTTGATTTGAAGAACGAAAGGTCGGTGCGATCTCGGATGAGTTTGGGGATTTTTTATCTAAAAACAGAGATAAGTCATAAAGTGACATGTTTTGCTCCTAAACCTCAGACATAAGCTCCCACTCGTCTCCCAACACCAATCATTTTCATACAATCACTTTATTTAAGTTATGGACTCATCAGACTTTAAAAAAAGAAGTGCATTACTGTTTGTGGCAATCAGCATCAATCAACTCCCTCAAAAGGATTTTTGAGGTGATATCTTGACATTTCACAGGAGCGAGAGATGCGAGCGCTCGCCAAAGACACAAGGTTTAACACATTTTTAATTACATGACTGGAAGCAGCCCCTCCAGTTGTTGGCTATTAAATGGCTAATTTGCATGAATGGTCTGAAGCACGATACATATTTGATATGCAGAACTACGGGGGAGGAATCGTGTCTGCATATCTGCACAATCAGGGACCATTAAATAAAAAACGCTGCTGTAAGGCGTGTTGACCTTTTCAGTGACACTCAATAACAGCAGAGTGTGACACTCAATTCATTTTCATACAGGAAATTACAAAAAACATGTACTGTCAGTCAGTGTGGACTTTAAAAAGATGTTCAATACATCAAGGTTATATTCTTTGCTGTGCTATTCAGAGGTGGAAAGTGACAAATAACTCATATTTATATTCAGAGCATGCACACACGTGTGAGGTATTGTTCATTCTGTTACATCCTTCTATTCCACTACATGTCACAGTGAATTATCCTTCTAATTCTACATGAATATATTTCATTTTGCTTAAGTAAAGTATCTGAATATGTCTTCCAGTCCTGGTTCTTTTTCATTTAATTGTATTAAACTGTAAGTTATGCATCCGTGTCATTATGTCAACATGTGAACCCTGACTGATTTTTCTAAATCAGCCTGCTCCTTCACACGATTGTTAAAATCAGTGCCGAATTATAGGCGTTGATTAAAATAATAATCATCTGCATTCTTTCATCCACAGCTAAATTACATAAACATAACATGTTCAGACATCTGACAGTCTGGAGTTGGTCTGCACAGCCAGGATTTTATAATGTCTGGGTTTTTTCTGTGCCATATTAATAATAATCCATAAATAAATAAATAAAAGCACAGAGTCGTGACTGTCTGCTCGGCGCTGCCTTCAAGAACTCCGGAAGCAAGCCTCTAGAAGGAGCGGCAGGCTGCAGCATCCGCGTGATCACCGCCGGAGCACCAATGGCTTTGCACCGACCGCAGCATGAGGACACCGGCATCCCCCCCACCGCCGCGCGGCGGGAGGAGGGGAAGGGGGCGGGTCCGGGGAAAGCTCGGTCACGATGCGTGGGCGCGGGAGCGGATAGTACCGGAGCTGCCGCGCTGGTATTTAACGGAGAGCCGAGGAGAGCTGAGACAGGACGAGCCGTACAGCCCGACAGCCAGCAGCGAGTTCAGCACCAGGACAGCGACACGCACTCCCTCCTTCACCGCCACCATCATGGTTCTCATCTGGACTCAGTTCGGGGTTAAGAACAAAAATGTCAACGTCAAGTGCAAAGTCCGGGGCATGCACCGGGGCGACAGCTGCGGATCATCCTCATCAGCGGTGAGTACTTTATGGGGGGAATTATTGAACTGTGTTGTCCTTTTTTTTTTTAAGTCACTATTTTTTTTCTATTAATGCATTTGTAAATTGAATTGTTCTAAAAGCAAATTAATATATATACACACACACATATATATATTATAATTATTATATATATATATATATATATTCTATTAGTCCATCCGCTCTCGTGGAGCGGCATCCCTCTTTATTGCATCCCCATTGACTTCACACTCAGCCAATCGCTGCAGAGAATCTCGGTAGTTGGGGGAAATATCCCCCCCCCTTCCCCCCCTCCCTTATGTTGTGCACCAGCCTATACGATTCATGTATACGAAGTTGCACAGCAACACAGAGATGAGGGTGTTTTCCCAGAGAGAGTCTCTCCGCCTGGGGTACATTTCTCTGCATATTAATAGATAATGCAGCAGTTGTGAGGACGCCCGCTACATGAAGCCTGATTTGTATTCCAGAGGATGAATATTAAATTGTGCTTGCTTATTAGTTATTTATCATCAGGAGAGAAAAAAAAGAGTTATGAATGCCAACTAAATGTTCTAAAGCCTCATTATTCTTTGTTTGGAAAAACAGGAAAGCACCAAGTCTGAGCCGGACGCGCCCTGCCTGGCCATCAAGACCACCGGCAAGGACTTCTACAAGGTGCTGGGTGTCATCCCCGAATCCAACGAGGACGAGCTCAAGAAGGCCTACAGGAAGATGGCTCTCAAGTTCCACCCGGACAAGAACAGCGACGCCGACGCCGAGGACAAGTTCAAAGAGATCGCGGAAGCCTACGAGATCCTGACCGACCCCAAGAAGAGAAGCCTCTACGACCAGTTTGGAGAAGAAGGTGAGAGGGAGATTTGATTGAAGTGGCTCAAATAGTAACTGACATTTAACTACTGGAGGATAGGCTGGTGCATTAATTAGTCACGCATTCATTCAGGCTGAATACTGATGTGAGGACTGAAACACTTCCACCCAAACCGGCTCAACGTGTGCATCACAGACAGCTGTGAGGCTGAGCAATTATTTAATTTTATTCTGAAAACCACAGCCGACGATGAGTAAACCTTCCAGATTCAGAAAAAAAAGATTATTCGAACAGAAATACAGTGCTTCGCCAAGCTGCCGATTGTCATGAATTTAAATGGACTCTCTCTTTCCTCTGTGTTTTTCTAGGTCTTAAAAGTGGACAGTCAAAGGCGGGCCAAGGCAACGGTTCCCGCGGTAACTCCCACACGGATCCCCACGCCACCTTCTCCTCCTTCTTCCACGGCTCCGACCACTTCGACATCTTCTTCGGCAACGACAACGACGCCGAGGAGGACCCCTTCAACCCCTTCCGGCGGTTCCCCAACAGCCACGCGGGCGGGTTCCCCGACGGCCCGGGGCGAGGCCAGCGGCGGCTGCAGGGCGACGAGGTGGTGCACGACCTGCTGGTGACCCTGGACGAGGTGATGCAGGGGTGCACCAAGCACGTGAAGATCACCCGCGGCCGCCTCCACCCCGACGGACGCGGCGGCCTGCGCTCCGAGGAGAAGGTGCTGAACGTGGTGGTGAAGAAAGGCTGGAAAGCGGGGACCAAGATCACCTTCCCCCGGGAGGGAGACGAGACGCCCAACAGCACGGCCGCCGACGTCACCTTCGTCCTCCGGGACCAGGAGCACGCGCACTACAAGAGAGACGGCTCCAACATCGTCTTCACGGCCAAGATCACCCTCAAGGAGGTGAGTTTGGTGCATTTATGTCAGACGTCGAGGTCTAGAGAGAGACTCCTACCAAGGAGATTCGTATTGATTCATTACGAAACACATGCGAGGCCTATAAGTAGATGTATGTGACGTCTACGCAGAGATAGGCGAGCACCCACCCGCCACGTCTCATGCTTTACATAACTGTAGAACGAAGCATCCTCTGACACCCCAGAGGAAATCGATTGCCGATCGGCCTCAGACGGTTTCAGCCCTGCCAAATTCAGAAGGGGTGATATCCCACGATTAGAATCCGAGGACAGAACACGGTGTCCTCTTTCAGGCATCTGAGCCCCCGCCTCACAATGAGCTGTCAGGCCCCCCAGCAGAACAGCAGCGGGCCTGCCAACGCCGCCGATACCTCACCGGCCCCTGCAGAGTGAGAGAGAGAGCAGGAGCTAAATTTAGCCTCAGCGCCGACTGCCCCGACGAATCACACTCTCCCTCTCCGCCACCCTGTGTGTGTGTGTGTGTGTGTGTGCGCTGCAGACTCCTCTCAGCAGCTCTTTTTGGCTCGGCCCCGTCTCTCTCGCTTCCACCAGCCCACACACAGATTAGCAGGGCAGCAGTCACAGAGAGTGGCATTTCAAAAGAGCTCTCTCCATCTCCCCATGGCTCCCGTTAGTCACTGAAGCACTTAACTCCCACACGGAGCCTGTAAATAGGGCCGTGATGATCACATCTGTGCCACCGGTTTGTTGCGTAACACAGAAGAAAAAAATCGTCGAGCTTTTGACAAACGCTCCATATTTATCCGTTCTATAACTTGACACTTTAAAAAAAAAAAAGGCATTTAATTGATTTATGTGTTCAACGTGTGCTTCGTTCCAGTCGGGCGTGATGAAACTCGATCTAAATATAACAGGACGACAGAACTAACTTTCTTTTCTTCCTCTCCTCTCCTCCAGGCTCTTTGTGGCTGCACGGTTAACGTCCCGACTCTCGACAACCGGATGATGCCTCTGCCGTGCACCGACGTCATCAAGCCAGGGGCCGTCCGGCGGCTCCGGGGCGAGGGTCTGCCCCTGCCCAAGAGCCCGTCTCAGCGGGGCGACCTGGTGGTGGAGTTCCAGGTGCTCTTCCCCGACAGGATCCCGCCGCAGTCTCGCGAGATCATCAAGCACAGCCTGGCCCAGTGCTAGCCCGCCTTGTGACTCAGAGACCCGGTTGACACGGCTTCACCGTCTGTTGTTGTTATCGCAAACGCAGCCTTGCTCAAGGTGCTAGTGGATCACAACCTCTTGTTGTGTTTTGGAAACGGCAGGCGGCGCTTAAGGAGAGTTGTAGTTCAGCGAGTAGATGACTTTCTGCAGACACAACGACGTTGCCACGGGAGCAGTGGGTTTAGATCGGGTTGATGGGGTCTTTGGTATCTGAGGGCGCCCGTTGACTCCACAGATTAGAAAAAGGTTAACTGCAAACCTAGAGCAGGATATCAGCGTGCTATTCAAGTCTGTGTAGACTTCATGAAACCTGATTGGTAGAAACTTTACTATGGTTATATGGTGTTATATGACTGATCTTTTGCATTGATTTATTACAATAGCAAAATATACTTGTGTACAAGGATCTACTTTGTGTACAAAATGCAAAACAAATGTTGTCTCTAAGAGAGATTCATCTGTCAAATGTTCTATTGAATTATTTGAAATGTTTGTATATATAGATATATATAGATATATATATTCTGCGGCGAGCCGACAGTTGATGTATCATTACCTGACATAGCCATGTTTTAAATGCATGATAAATAAAGAAAATACAATTTGACTTCTGTTCTCTTGGGTTCTTTGTGATAAACATATGCAGGTGTTTAAGTGGACTACACAAGACTTCAACTATAACAGATGTGATGGGAATTAGGCACGTGCACAGGTAGAGCCCTCGTGGTGCTCAAGCACCAGCCCCTTTGCCCTGGATGAGTAAAGTGCCCTTTTTGCTGGAGACACATTTTTTTCATTCATCAGTATTTAAGAATAAAAGTTACTCTCTCTGTCATCAAGTCCCCCAAAATGTGTTTTAATATCCGACGAGGTATTTATTTGAGTTATTGTGAGAATTTTGTCCAGCTGTTTACTGACGTTAGAATAGAGAGAGAGAAGAGAGAGAAGAGAGAGAAGAGAGAGAGAGTTCTTATTCCGTTGTATTTAACGGGCTAGTCTAGGATTTGCGTGGCCAGCCTGAAAAAAAGATCATAAGGCCTCTCTGGTATTGTTCAGAGGTCCGGGCCAAATGTGGAGGCGGGCCTTAGTTTGAGGACCACTGCTCTTGGCTGTTGATGTCTATCAATATCGCTCATTTTGAAAATGACGTCAGAGGGCAATACGGATCCGTATCAGACCAGCGAGGAGGGCAATACGTGGCTGGCATGACGACCCATTAGCCAATCAGAACGCTTGTACTGTTGTTGCTATATAATAATTCATCTTTATTCATAAAGAAAATGTAAGCTAGTGGTCTGATGCTGCCAGAGGAATAAAAGGAACATATTTAAATCGCAGTAATTACTATTTACAAAGGCATCTTCTTTAAAAAGAAAGGAACTTTTACAACTCCAGTACCTACAGTAAATCTAACTAAATGCCGGTTCTGAAGTCTTCTGTTTGCTTTTTAAACGACATATTCTTCTTGTCAACAAATCTCAAATGCATGAAGAGATCAAACCACACAATGAGTTCATCCCAGGCTCCTTTAAGAAAATAAAAAGAAACCGAGCAGGGACGTCCCAGCGTGTCGAGCGGTGGACGAACGAACACATCGATGGTTTTGGCCTCCGGTATTTATGATGTCATTCTTTTCCTCCACCAGAGCACGCTACTCTCGAGTCTCTCCCGCCACTTCCGCAGGGGCTCTCCGTCGTCTCCGTCGTCTCCGTCCAGCGGCGTCCTCCCCTCCACCCAGCCCAAGCCCCCCACGCCTGGCTCCAAGGCCAGCCAGGAAGGCCAGGAGCCGTTGATCCAGTTCGTTCAGGCCTTCGTAAGACTCGTGCAGAGATGAACAGACTTTCCATGAGGAGGCACACATCTGGCAGCACGAGGATCCCCCCCCCCCCCCAACATTGTTGACGTCGCACACCCTCCAGGAGTGCAATCGGAGAACATATCTACGGACAGTTGTTGCAGTAGTTCAATTAGCACACGTGTGTGAGAGTGAGGGTGTTTATTCTAATGTCGTGTTTAATATTAATTGGAACTATCATTTGCTGAACTGCATCTTGTAAAAAAAAAACGCTGTTGTAACTAAATTTTGCGATGCCCACAACCAAAGTGTTTCCTTCTAAAAGGCCAACGAGAGGATTGTAAAAACAAACGTGTATTCTGAAGAGACCTCGGTGCTACGAAACATCAGTCCCGTACTGGTTCTGTCTTTCCAAGGCCTAGTTGTATAGGTCACTGTGATGAAGCCTTCTGACCGCACGCGTTTCAAGTGCTACTTAGAAAATTAGACCATCGAGTTTAACCTGTTCATGTATAATGGTAAATGTAGTTGAAAAGCTTCATGATACCTTTTTCTAATTCTCTTCATTTTCTCTAAACTTTGTTATCTGTGCTTATCTATGTATACATTTTGAAGTGGCAACCAAGATTTGTACTTAAAAACAAATGTATATGCTAATAAAAAGGACTTTTGTACCACAAACATTTCGCTTTGCTGCGTTTGCTCATCATTCACCTGGCCGCTAACGGTCACTTTACATCTTAGGTCACATGCAGAGTGGAAAAGGAAACTTTTCAACGTATTATTAGTGTTTTGCTGGCCTGTTTGTGCGTCCCTTAAAGTATCAACATGTCAAAATGCTGTTTTTGTGAGGAGTACAAACTGACTGCTTTAAAGTTAAACGAGCACAAATGTGTGGACTCGATGTGGCTTCGTAGAAGTGGTCCTGGGTCCTGACCCCTTCCCCCTGCTTCCTGAATCCAGACCCTGGCCTGGACCTGGCTTCCTTCCCATTGGTCCCACCTCCTTTGTGCCTCCTGCCTCAAAGGCTGAGCTCATTGGTCCGGCCTCTTTCGCAATACCTCCTGCCTGGTGGGCCTGTTAACTCTTTAACGCTGTTCTTCTGGTCACATGACATCTGTTGCTTCGGTACATCCGGGGAGAGGGATCCTCCTCTGTTGCTCTCCTGAAGGTTTCGGCATGTTTTTTGGGAGTTGTTCCTGATCCGATGTGAGGTCAAAGGTCAGGGATGTGTAAAGATTGTAAAGCCCTCTGAGGCACATTTGTGATTTGGGGATATACCAAATTAAACTTTAATATAGGCTAATGTTTAATATCGGAGCCACATATGCTGCTTAACTGGTTGTCATTTTATTACATTTTTAAATAAGAAAACGTGTTTACTTAAGGCCAAAGAGAAGATTCAACTAACAAACATGCAATATGAATTTATCAGAGATCTTGGTGAAACAAAAAGTCTGTCATTCTAGTTTTCTCTTCATGTTTGAAGTTCTACTTCAAATATTAGACATTTCAAATGTTATCTTCTCATGTAATGACCAAATATAGCAAACAATCTTGTCTGTAAAAGCTCCATTATAACTTTTCTAATTATTTTCATTCATTTTCACTGCCTCTTCACTTCTGCCCCTGTGGAGGTGGGAGTTATATAGTATATATGTTTAGTTTATATAAATATATATATAATATACTAAACACACACACACATATATATATATGTATATATTGAGGGGCGGCTTTAGCTCAGTGGGGTAAGAGGGCCGTCCTGCAACCGCAGGGTTGTGGGTTCGATCCCCGCTCTCCCCATTAGTTGCAAGTCGAAGTGTCCTTGAGCAAGGCACTGAACCCCCAGTTGCTTCCCGGGCGCTTCACCGCAGCCCACTGCTCCTTAATAACTAAGGATGGGTTAAATGCAGAGAACTAATTTCCCCTTGGGGATTAATAAAAGTGTATATTCTATATTCTATATTTAATTCATTTATATATATATATATATATATACATACTAAACACAGACACACACATATATATATATATATTTATATATTCTGCACTAAACACTGTTTGTTAAATATCTAAGTAAATTCACATATTGGAAATGTTTTTTGAGACCTTGTTCCCCGTCTCCACAACCTCTTACCTTGAATACCACAGAGCCCCCCTATTGGGAGAGAGTGTAGCTGCAGGTGAATCTCACCAAACCGCCACACACCGGGAGAGGAGTAGCTGATTCACAGAAGCGCCTACCCCTCTCCGCAGGGAGGGGGGGTAGGAGCTTCAGATTCACCTACCCCATCCGCCCCTTCTGTGGAATTCACAAGTAATCCCTCAACCCCTTCTGAGAAAAGAAAGGGTGCTGCAGACTGCTGGAAATCACTTCTATATACAGACTCTGGTTCGGCGCTCCGTGACGTCACTAGCGAGTAGCGACGTCACAGCACCAAAGGAAATGTCATGTGACAATGTTTCCATGGCGATGACAAGGTCACGGAGATCGACGGCACTGACAAGAAGTGACTTCCACCAGGAAACCTGTTTATGCATGTACATTGTTGTCGATGTATATATGTACTTATGTGTGTGCATACTACGGTTTATATCTGTCACGGGACACAACATGTAACTATCTAACATAACATTAATATATATATGGCGCTTGTGTACGTTTCTCACATTAATAGCTGCGTCACTTTCTGCGTTACGCTGGTCTAACTTGTTTGTTTAAGACAATAATTACGGCGACAGTCATGGCAAAACCCGCTACTGCCCCTACTGGCGAACACAAGTATAACAATATTTAAAAATCATTCAAATTAGGAAAAATATAAAGGCAGCACATCTTCAAATTTAAGAAGCTGGAACCATAACATGTTTTTTAAATTATTTAAAGTGAAATTATTATCAAAATATTTGTATTTTATTTTGTTCTCTTAAGCAACTAATTCTAAAGAGATTCTAAATCTAATAATATTTTTAGCTGAACTTTGGTTGTTTTTGGTAGGGGGGGGGGGGGGGTCCTCCGCTCTGACTAGGTTATTAATCAGGCCCTATAATGATTGTAATAACAAATATGCATTGTCATTATATATCATATGGTTAAAGTCATTCATGAACCAACTTCCCTTTCTTTGGCCTGAACAAGTCTTCAAGGACTCGTGTGCTCTGCTGAGCCATGACTGTGTTCCTTGAGTCGGTTCTGCCTCTACCTGGTTGTCACGATATTAACATTATAACTTCTATATGATACCTGCCATAAATATCAGGATACCAGAATTCGATACAATACCATAAAAACAATATGATACCATAAATACGATACTGGTATATTTATCTATAATAGTAATAATTAAAATATCTGTATGGTTCACTCGCTGATATGAAAAAACTTCGGATCTACACGATTCACGTGGATGACCTATTTTGATTTCAAAACGGTGAATTTCACCGAAAGCACTTACATATATTAAAACAGAACACTTAAATGTCTTTAAAGTATTTATTAAAACAAAAACTTGTAATGACTAAATTGAATGACCAGAGTTCATCTAAGGACATAACATAAATCAGGAATATAATTATATAAACCACACCGCAGTACTTCGGATGCAGCGTTTCAGGAGTCTGCGCACCTGCTGCCATCTAGTGGTGACTAACTGCAACGACACGCAATCATGCACTTAATAGGACACACCTGTTGCTCTGTAATGTGTGTGTAACGTGTCGGACCGAGCCTTCGCGTGGTTAACACTCACAGTGGTATTCGACAATGCTGGGAGGCTTTGTGCATTCGAGAAGCAGGCGGCCATGTTGCCATTTGATACAACAAAACACATTAAAACGCAAAGTAGTCCACATTGATTGACACACCAACACCACCTGTGCGCGCAGAGGCAGCGCGCAATCTCAGTTGAGATCAGCAATTCTCCAAAAGTGACCCTGCAGCGTCGTGTGGGATGAAATGTCTCGGATAAGTTCGAGCACACCACCAAACGTGACCGAGGGTTACCCCGTGACCAATTTGACTTTAGTGGTTCTTCTGCTCATACCTTGCGTGGTCGTCCTGCTCCTGCTGAACTGCCTGTTCCTGGGTTACAAGTTCCTGGTCCTGTCCGAGAAGAAGCAGAACCGGCGGCAGCGCCAGTGGGACGCAGAGGAGATGCTTCTGCAGTCTACTTCGCAGAGAGCCACAAGAGCGTCGGACGCGGGCCTCCTCTCCGAGAGGAGGGCGTACATGTCTCTGTCGGAGCCGATCCTCCCGCACCCCGTCACCTCTTCCAGGGCTTCGCCCGGGGGGAGGGCTGGAGTGGACCACGGGATCCGGCTCCTGATGCCGGATGGCGCCACCGGGTCGGGGACGAGGAGGGCACTGAGCACCATCCGGGCAACCTCCTCTGACGCGGACTTCACCCCCAGACTCCACCTGCCCCCCGGCGCGCGGCCACACAGCGCCAGTACGGTGGGATGGCGTAAAAGCGCGCCGGTTCTCCCGCAGTCCAGTGACTCCGAGGCGGACACCAGAGTGCACCTTGTTCCGCCGAACTCTCCCACGGTGAGTGGCCCACTGTCGGGGGTCATCAGCCTCCTGGTCAGTTGTTCTTGAGCAGTGGAGATAACACAAGGAGTAGGATATCCATTCAGGAGCATCTGCAGGAAACAAAGTTAAAACATAGGCACCTGGAGGCCAAAATAAAGTGTCATTTTGACAAATTTGCTGTTTTAGCCCAGTGGCTTCTAATTTGACTGAAGCATAGGCGGATTAGACAGTTTGAGGCCCTCGTGGCCCCTGTTCCTCCTCCTCTATGTTCAATTAGTCTTGAAATAATACATGGTCACCAGGCCTCAAGATCACTAACTAAAAGAGGACCCACCTTTTAGGCCCTGACTAGTTTATATTCACATATTCCTATATTACCAAACGGTTCTAGTTCATAAAAATGGCACAAACTAATTGCCAAGGAAGACAACAAATGTAAATCTTCTTTCACAAATTAGTTTCCACCCAAAATCTAGTACAGCCACACTTCAGATTGTAAGGTCTATACATTGTTTTTTGCAGGAGCTGAAACATCTGGGCCATCCTCGTCGCAGCAGCACTTACGAGATGCTGACCGATGTGAACCCGGGCCTCGCGTTTGACAAAGTGGACATGTACACCGACCCACATTCAGAGGCCTCCTCCCCGAACGCATCGCCACTGGGTCCTGGACTGGACAGCGACTTTGGTGCAAGTGCAGGTGAGCGTGTGTCTCCTTCAATAACATGTGTTGTCTTGCTTGGATGAATGCTACAGCCCATATTAGGATAGAATATTTATTGATAATTAAATGTACGGATCTGGAAGGGATCTTTGAGAAAAGGTTCTGATCTTTTTCCCAGGTGTCTCGCTGCGGATTCTGTCCGCAGACAGCGACGGTCTGTCCAACGGGGTCCTGGCGTCAATCCTGGAGTGGGATTATTATGACCCTTGCTACGTAAAACAGAATAATCTACCCAAACATAAACACCACCGACCCGCGGTGCACACCAAACAGTACTGGGTGTAAAATGTTCCAGCTGTCTTTTTAATGTTTATTTATTTTTAATTTGTTATTTATTTTTAGTTTTAATAATGTATTCTCGTCCTCTTTTTATTTATTTTTGTCTCACTAATAATCACTAGTTTAACTTGACACAATTTGATACGGATGCACTCTGCCACTGAATTTGTTCATTTTTTGTAATATTTACTCAGCACCTTCACTTGTGTTATTGTGAAATATGCACTTCTTCACTTGTTTGTCTAAATTAGTTACTTCCTTCATATTAACCAGGCTGGTCAAGTCAGTTATGAATTTCATTAACATTCACATTATTTATTCTATGATTTACATGTTTTCACTCAGTAATAAAGACTAATTTAGAATTAAGTGCTTCTTGATTATCTTTCCAATGAAACCATTCTCACACAATGCAACTCAGCAGGGAATCAATTGGCAATGCAAATTACAAAAAGCAATATTACTCTTTAAAACTTCCAGTCCTCAGACTTGTACCATCACACATTAAGTTAGTGCATCTTAAAAGGACGTTTGACCTTAGTGTCATGTACCACTCCTCACCAGCAGAGGGCGCTGTAGTTTGGTGGATTTTGCCCTTGGCATTACGCGTTTACCCGATGGGTTCATTTAAATAGATACTGTGCCTTTAATACATTGGTGTATTAAGTGATAACCTGATTTAAAGATATTTGCTCTTAAATACAATTAAGAAAGTGAGCAGCCTTGACCCAGTCGTGAACACGAGTCAGAGCCTTTGATTTGTTGACTATTAAAACTCAAACTGGAGTCCAACCTCAGTTTGTATCTTTAACTCGTTTGAGTTTCTGGTTTTAAGACCGTCCGAGGTTAGCGACTATAATGAATGGTCATTTCTACCGTCATGAAGTATCGTGTCCATCCTTTTCTTGCCATTATGTAAAGCTCCAGTAAGCCTCTGACTATTGTGTCCCTCCACTTCTACCATTTCTGGATAAAGATATACAACAACCTCTAGGCGACTTACAAGTTGGAAGATGTTATGGATTTTGTAGATTTGTGCTTTAATCATGACAAAGAATTTAACAATCATTCCTCCACGACCGTGTCTATTGAAATGAAAGTCCCGTTTGCACTTTTTTCGGGGGGAGGATTGATCTCAAGTCAGAAAAGACATAGCAAACAATCTGTTTCTTAACTTTTATGCTGAACAAATGAGGCAGGATATTTAGAACAGCAGTGTACAGGTGTAGCTGGATTAGTTTCAACAGACAAAGTGACCCAACAACTGTGCTCTGAAAAACACAAAGAGGCAATCGAGTCCACTAGATGGAATACTTTATTCTTGTTGTTAAGAGATATCTGTACATTAAAGATCAAGTCCCACTTTGCACTTTGTTTTTTAAAGTTCATAGAAAGAATAATCGACTACGTGAACATGGAAACCTTCCAGAACAAACAGCATCACTTTTACTTGAAGGTGGAGAGGAACGTCAACACAACTTGCTTGAGTTTAACATCGGACGTCTCAGAGATTTGTCCTTCATCCCTGAAATCAAAGTGGAGAATAGTTACAAAATGCATGGAACATAACTGACAACGCACAAGACTAAGCGCCCAGGAGTTCCTTAACTTACCGAATAGCCGTCAGCAGGTCTTGGTGCTGGCTCAATACGTGCGCCAGGAAGGCCTTCTCAAACTTGGTGATCTTGCTAGGCTCCATTTTGTCCAGGTATCCCCTCACGCCAGCATAGATGACCGTTACCTGTTCCTCGATGGCCATTGGGCCTGAAACGCAAAAGCATTCAGTCTCAAAACACGAGGAAACTGCAGAATGAAACAGATGCCTTTAAAAAAAAAAAAGGGAAACGTAAGACCCGATGTGAATACTCACAGTACTGTCCCTGTTTCAGGAGCTCGGTGAGACGAACGCCACGATTCAACAGCTGCTGAGTGGTGGCGTCCAGGTCAGAACCGAACTGAGCGAAGGCAGCCACCTCACGGTACTGGGCCAGCTCCAGCTTCATGGTACCAGCCACCTGGTGATGGACAGAAATCAATAAGTCGGAATCAATGACATCAATTATTTTTTTAATCTGCGAGACGGGCGATTTCGAGGAAGGCGAACCTGCTTCATGGCCTTGGTCTGGGCAGCCGAGCCGACACGGGACACGGACAGACCGACGTTGATGGCCGGACGAATACCTTTGTAGAACAGCTCGGTCTCCAAGAAGATCTGAGTGAGCAAATAGCATTAAATAAACTGGGTTCAGGATTTCACCGGGGTGGAGGTGGGGGGGAGCTAGTCGACGGGTCGCAGGCTCACCTGTCCATCTGTGATGGAGATGACGTTCGTTGGAATGTAGGCGGACACGTCACCCGCCTGGGTCTCGATCACGGGGAGGGCCGTCAGGGAGCCGCCGCCAAAGTTATCGTTCATCTTGGCGGCCCTCTCCAGCAGGCGGGAATGCAAGTAGAAGACGTCTCCGGGGTAGGCCTCGCGACCGGGGGGGCGACGCAGCAGCAGCGACATCTGGCGGTAGGCGACGGCCTGCAGGAAGAAAAAAATACCACCCACGGTCGCTTTTGATCCGCACACTAAAAATGCATTGACATTTTTTTCAGACGGTCGCTTTCAGAGTGCGAAAACAAAACTCCCCTGCTTGGACAGATCGTCGTAGATGATCAGGGCGTGCTTGCCGTTGTCTCTGAAGTACTCGCCCATGGAGCAGCCGGAGTAGGGAGCCAGGTACTGCAGCGGAGCGGCATCGGAGGCAGTAGCAGCCACCACGATGGTGTACTTCATGGCGCCCTCGTCCGTCAGCCTCTTCACGAGCTGAGCCACGGTGGATCTCTTCTGGCCGATGGCCACGTAGATGCAGTACAGCTTCTTCTTCTCGTCAGTTCCTTCGTTGAAGCGCTTCTGGTTGATGATTGTGTCGATGGCAATGGCGGTTTTGCTGCAACGCAAAATGTAAATACTGAGTCCCTTGGATCCATGGGCAGAAGTCACGTGTTAATATTCGTGATTTAAAGCAGCCATGACCTGACGAAAGGCTGAACTTGCCGCATTAGCATAGCAGCTAATGGCACTCGGAATAACATAAAATTAAGGATTCACTTAATTCACAGAATGCTCTTACCCAGTCTGCCTGTCTCCAATGATGAGCTCACGCTGACCACGGCCGATGGGGACCAAGCTGTCCACAGCTTTGATGCCAGTCTGCATCGGCTCCCTAACAGAGATACGGGGGATGATGCCGGGGGCCTTCAGACCCACGCGTCTGCGGATGCTGCAGCCAAGGGGGCCCTGCGAGGAAGAAAAAGGAGTCAGCTAGAGCAACTAGTGGTGCGATCTTGTAAATAACATGATTACTTGGCTTTGTATAAAGCCCTTTGTGTTGCATCTTATGCATTAATAGTGCTTTAGCTTCTTATTATTATCAGTGACCTTTCCATCGATAGCGTTTCCCAGAGCATCGACGACACGGCCCAGCAGCTCGAGACCGACGGGCACATCCACAATGGCGCCCGTTCTCCTGACAACGTCTCCTTCCTTGATCAGCTTGTCGTTACCAAAAACGACAACACCAACATTGTCGGCCTCCAAGTTCAGAGACATGCCCTGGATAAGAGATGAAACAACCAGTTAGGACCACTTTGACCTTTAGTTGAGCCAAATTACTGAAGAACAAAAACAATACCCAAGGAAGTCAATATGAAAATGGGCAGACTCCTTTATTACTCTGTTATAGAGTATCTAATAACACACTGTGACAGAGTAGCAGTGGCTATGAACGATAGTCAGAGGACTATTTTTAGAGAAAGAAGAGAGCATACCTCCAACTACAAATAATTCAGAGGCTGGTTAAGCAAATGCAATCTTCAACCTCAACCCATTGAGTGCAAAGAGGTCAGCGTCTCAGGGTTATTACATCATCAGTCTTACCTTCAGACCAGAGGAGAACTCCACCATCTCCTCAGCCTGCACGTTCCTCAGGCCGTACACTCTGGCGATACCGTCACCGATGGACAGCACGCGGCCAGTCTCCTGCATGTCGGCGTTGTGGTCAACTCCCAAGATCTTCTCCTCCAGAATGGACGACACCTCGGCCGTGCCTAGAAAGTTTGTAAAGTTGAGTCCATGAACAACTGTGGGTTACTTCAACCATTCATACATGTTCTTAAGTAGGCGGCCAATACACTGACCCATCTTTGCCAGCCATGGACTGGTGGTGTGTAGATTCTTGACTCCTACACATGCTGCTGCTGCAACGTTCTTGGATACCTTTAAAGACAAATGGGAACGAGGACAGAAATTCAATCAAGTTGAGCGTTTTCAATTTCATTACTTATATAAGAAAAGCCAAATCTAAGTGACACCCAATTCAAACTAAAGCAACAGCCATGTAATGAGTCTTCCTTTCAAGAAGCTTTTAATGTCCAGTTTTTGTTGAAAATGTTTTAGAGAGCTGTTGATTAAGTTTATTTATTTATTTAGCACAATTCAAACAATAAAACAAAATAATAATCTAGGCTTATTTGAAGCCTTCACTATATCATATTTAACATTTGACAAAATTACAAACAAATCATGAAAAATGCATAAAATAGACAAAAGAAAAAAGAAAGAAAAATAATCTAATTATATCGAGTCTTACTTTACGGTCATTGTGAGTTTTGCGGTCGGACTTAATTGCATTATTAACGAGAAGTGTTTCTAACAGTCTGTCCACAGAGGACAGACTCCTGTTGAGTTTTCCCCAAACCTGGCATCCTAAAATTCAAAATACATAAGTTTCCTTTTACATGTAGTGCTATTTATCCATTGAGATTGTTTGGGTGCTCGTTGGGTAGTTTTGGAGATATCGGCAGTAGAGTTGACCGCCTTCTCTGAAATATAATGGGACTATATGGCACTAGGTCTGTCGTGGTCAAAGCGCCAACATTTGTTTGGGGGGGAAAACTCCAAATTAATTTCTCTTTCCAGAAATCATGACAAATTTACACATGTCCAGAATCCAAGGAGTTGTCTCACAACATTGGAAAAATATCAAAAGAGGAAAGTGGAGAAAATATACCTCTAATAATAATAATAGTCTTTGCTTAATTAACACAATTTACAAAGTACTTTAAGTGTTATTTAACAGTTATATTTGTCTATATGAATGCTACTTGTATTATTTCATATTTCGATCCCCCCCCGCATAAAGAATTATATTTGTAACATAATGGTTGCAACCTTAGAGAAAAGGTTAAATATATTGGATTAAATCAACCATTTTTCTGAACAACATTTACTTTACAGAGAAACAGACTTTTTTGGGGCTGTTACTCAAATATAATATCAGTACACAAGAGGTGCAAACTGGGATTCACCTAAATTTAGACTTTGTGAGAAATGTCAACTCTCATTTCATTGCTAAATACAATTACGGCATGTCTACTTCTGCAAAATGAGTTGGGACATTGTCCAACATGTGAAACCCTTATAGAAGGGCCACAGGTCATACAGTCTGCAGGGTCACAGACAGGCCTCAACAATAACGTTTCACTTTTAGCCAGAACAATATAATATCCAATCTAGTAACATCGCATGTACATAAACACCCATATGCAAAGGTTAGCCTGGCAAACGCATTCGCAATTAAGCGCTTGCATGAAAACTGACCTTCAATACCAAATTGCAGTCGTCATAACTGCGCGTTAGCTTCGTCGTATACTTTAACAAAGCTTTAACACACAACGCTAGTTTAGAGGTCATTCGAATCGTCTAGTCACCCTGAATAATGTCCAGTGCCGTCTTGCGCACGGCTAGCTGCCGCCTGTCAGCGAGCTAAGCGAACAGCGGGCACTCGGAGTGAAGGGCCCGGTGTCCTCCGTTGCAAAGACGTGCGCGTGCACCGCCATATTTTTAAAAATGTCACAAAATAAACGACGTTTTTCTGAAGGAAATCGACAAAAACGTATACACAAAATAATGTAGTGTTGCTTACAAATCCAGCCCGTCGAGGCAGACTGCGGGCGAGAGCCGTTGCGACGCGTACTGACAGCATGTTGATGTTCTGTGGGGTCTATCCTGCTCCCGGAGCAGAGAGAGAAGGACGGCGGATATGGGAACAGACTCGAAGAAAGGTCACGGTGACCCGGAAGTACTTCAAAATAAACTCCCGTATTTTTTTTTACCTTCCTTATAATCTTTTTCAAAATGTAATGGTGTGTTGTATTGTTGAAGTTATTATTTAGTTTACAAAAGACAATTAAATAATAACAGTAACAATAAAATCCATAGGCGATAAATGAATATTATAATAAGACATCGAATAATTAAACATTATATAATACATACCACTCTTAATATATATATAAGGAGACAATTAATGTAACCAAAAATGAAATGATCAATTTATAAAAAGATGTGCATCTACTTATTACTCTACATATATCATCATGACCCATCTAATTATTACTTTTTTTTTAAAGAAAAAAAGTTGTCAATTTCAACTTTTTTTTTCTTCCAAAAAGACATAATTTCATATTCAATTCAATTCAGTTTATTTGTATAGCCCAATTTCACAAATTACAAATTTGTCTCGGAGTGTTTTACAATCTGTACACATAGACATCCCTGCCCCAAAACCTCACATCGGACCAGGAAAAACTCCCAAATAACCCTTCAGGGGAAAAAAGGGAAGAAACCTGGAGGAGAGCAACAGAGGAGGATCCCTCTCCTAGGATGGACAGATGCAATAGATGTAATGTGTACAGAAGGACAGATTTAGAGTTAAAATACATTCAATGAATATGACAGAGTGTATGAATAGTTCATAGTAGGCATATTCCACGATGGAGACCTCCACGATCCATCAGGCAGATGGCGGTGGGGAGGAGGAGTGGGCGGAGTCTCAACAGGACAGTGGCGTAGTCATGAGCAGGAATTCCACGACCCAGACGATCCATCAGGCAGATAGGATCTATGCCGTCTCATAGGGTCCGATGACCCCATGAGACGAAAGTCAAAAGGACTTCCGGGAGAAAGCAGAGTTAGTAACGTGTGATTGAGAGATGAAAATTCATCCTTAAGGAGAGAAAAAGAGGAGATAGGTACTCAGTGCATCCTAAAACGTCCCCGGCAGCTATAAGCCTATAGCAGCATATCAAGGGGCTGGACCAGGGCAAACCTGATTCAGCCCTAACTATAAGCTCTGTCAAAGAGGAAGGTCTTAAGTCTACTCTTAAACGAGGTGACTGTGTCTGCCTCCCGGACTGAAATTGGAAGCTGGTTCCATAAAAGAGGAGCTTGATAACTAAAGGCTCTGGCTCCCATTCTACTTTTTAAGACTCTAGGAACTACAAGTAGTCCCGCATTTAGTGAGCGTAGCTCTCTAGTGGGGCAATATGGTACGACAAGCTCCTTAAGATATGATGGAGCATCACCAATCAAGGCTTTGTAGGTTAAGAGAAGAATTTTAAAAGTGATTCTTGATTTTACTGGGAGCCAGTGCAGAGCAGCTAGTGCAGGAGTGATGTGATCTCTTTTCTTAGTTTTAGTGAGAACACGAGCTGCAGCATTCTGGATCAACTGGAGGGACCTAAGAGATTTATTAGAGCAGCCTGCTAATAAGGAGTTGCAGTAATCCAGTCTCAAGTAACGAACGCTGAACCAATTTTTCTGCATCTTTTGAGACAAGATGTGCCTGATTTTGAAATATTACGTAGATGAAAGAATGCAGTCCTTGAGATTTGCTTTACGTGGGAGTTAAAGGACAAGTCCCGATCAAAGATAACGCCAAGATTCTTTACAGTGGTGTTGGATGCCAGGGCAATGCCGTCTACAGAATCCACATCACCAGATAATTGATCTCTGAGGTGCTCAGGGCCGATTAAAATTACTTCGGTTTTGTCTGAGTTTAACATCAAGAAGTTGCAGGTCATCCATGTTTTATGTCTTTAAGACATGCTTGAATTTTACAGAGTTGGTTGCTCTCCTCTGGTTTTATCGATAAATATAGTTGAGTGTCATCTGCATAACAATGAAAGTTTATGGAGTGTTTCCTGATAATATTGCCCAAAGGAAGCATGTATAAGGTAAATAAAATTGGTCCAAGCACAGAACCTTGTGGAACTCCGTGATTAACGTTGGTGGTTATCGAGGCGTCATCGCTTACAAATACAAACTGAGATCGATCTGATAAATAGGATTTAAACCAAATTAGTGCCGTGCCTGAAATGCCAATCGACTGCTCCAGTCTCTGTAACAGGATGTCATGGTCAATGGTGTCGAATGCAGCACTAAGGTCTAACAAGACCAGGACAGAGAGGAGTCCTTTATCTGCTGCCATTAAGAGGTCATTTGTAATTTTCACCAGTGCCGTCTCGGTGCTGTGGTGTTTTCTAAATCCTGATTGAAATTTCTCAAATAAACTATTATGATGTAGAAAGTCGCACAACTGTTTTGCGACCACTTTCTCAAGGTTCTTGGAGAGGAGGGGGAGGTTAGAGATCGGTCTGTAGTTAGCCAATACCTCTGGATCCAGAGTGGGCTTCTTCAGGAGAGGTTTAATAACAGCCACCTTGAAGGAGTGTGGTACGTGGCCTGTTAGCAGAGACACATTGATAATATCTAATAGAGAGCCACCAATTAAAGGCAAAACGTCTTTAAGCAGCCTCGACGCGATGGGGTGCAAGAGACAGGTTGATGTGTTCGAAGTAGAAAGCGTTGAAAATAATAGGTCACGGTTGATAGGAGTAAATCGCTCCAAATATACACCAGGGCATACAGCGGTTTCCAAGGCCATTCCACTTGAGGACAGATTGGCACTGGTTATGGGCAAGAGATTATTAATCTTGTCCCTAATAGTTAAAATCTTTTCATTAAAGAAGTTCATAAAGTCATTACCACTAAGGTTTATAGGAATGCTCGGCTCCACAGAGCTGTGACTCTCTGTCAGCCTGGCTACAGTGCTGAAGAGAAACCTGGGGTTGTTTTATTTTTCTATTATTGATGAGTAATAGGCTGCTCTGGCATTACGGAGGGCCTTCTTATATGTTTTAAGACTATCTCGCCAAACTAAGCGGGATTCTTCGAGATTAGTTGAACGCCATATGCTCAAGCTGCGTGACGCTTGCTTCAGTTTGCGGGTCTGAGGGTTATACCAGGAGCAAACCTCCTTCCTCACTGTCTTCTTCTTCAGAGGGGCTATCGAGTCCAGTGTCATTCTCAGAGAGCCTATGGCACTGTCAACAAGATGATCAATCTGGGACGGACTAAAGTTAGACCAGGAGTCCTCTGTTATATTGAGACGTGGTATCGAATCAAATACAGAAGGAATCGCTTCTTTAAATTTAGCTACAGCACTATCAGTTAGACATCTAGTGTAGAAACTTTTGACTAACGGAGTACACTCCGTAGTATAAATTCAAAAGTTATGAGGTTGTGGTCTGACAGAAGAGGATTCTGTGGGAAGACGTTCAAATGCTCAATGTCAACGCCATAAGTAAGAACAAGATCAAGCGTGTGGCCAAAGCTGTGAGTGGGTTTCTGTACTCTCTGACAGAAGCCAATCGAGTCCAACAAGGAGATGAATGCAGCACTAAGGCAATCATTATCAACATCCACATGGATATTAAAATCTCCAACAATAATAACTTTATCGGTTTTAAGAACCAAACTTGATATAAATTCTGAGAATTCAGATATAAACTCTGAATATGGACCTGGTGGCCGGTACAGAATCACAAATCGAATTGGCTGTAGTGTTTTCCAGGTTGGATGTGAAAGACTAAGAACAAGGCTTTCAAATGAGGTGTAGTGTAATTTTGGTTGAGGATTAATTAATAGGCTCGATTCAAAGATGGCTGCTACTCCACCTCCTCGACCGGTGCCTCGAGGAATGTGAGTATTAATATGACTTGGAGGAGTCGATTCATTCAGGCAGACATATTCTTCATGGCTCAGCCAGGTTTCAGTTAGGCAACATAAATCAATGTGATTATCTGATATTAAATCATTCAGTAACACAGCTTTAGATGACAGAGATCGAATATTTAGGAGACCACATTTAATAGACCTATTTTGTTGCACTGCTGAAATAATTGTGTTAACTTGTATAAGGTTATTGTGTACGACTCCTCTTCTGCTTACTTTTGATTTATTTAATTGAAGTGGCCGTGGGACAGACACAGTCTCTACTCTAAAGTCAAGGGTGGGTAACTGCTCGAATGGAAGAGCAGAGAAGGGTGTTAAACTACAACTCTGCTCCCGGTTCCTGATCTGAACCCTGGGTTGTCATAGATTAAGTCCGTGATCAACTTGGTCATATTTGCAGAAATGAGACGCGCTCCGTCCAACGTGGGATGAATGCCGCCTCCTCATCAGATCAGGTTTTCCCAGAAAGTCTTCCAGTTGTCTACGTAGCCCACATTATTCGCTGGGCACCACCGACAGCCAGCGGTTGAAAGACGACATTCGGCTATACAATTCGTCTGTCTGCAAATTTGGGAGAGGGCCAGAGAAAATTACGGTGTCCGACAACGTCTTGGCATAAGCACACACCGATTCCACATTAATTTTAGTGAGTTCCGAGCGGCGGCCTCGGGCATCATTACCACCGGCGTGTATTACAATCTGACTGTATCTCCGCTATCCTTAGCCAGCAGCTTCAAACAAGACTCCACGCCGCCCGCTCTGGCCCCGGGAGGCACACGACTCTGGTCCGTGGCTTCGCTATTTTCACGTTCCTGACTATAGAGCTCCCGATAACCAGGGTGTGTTCCTCAGCGGGTGTGTCGCTGAGCAGGAAAACTGGTTCGAAACGTGAAGTGGTTGGTGCACAGCGGCTTCTGTGTAGACTTACGACTCCTGCGAACAGTTACCCAACCATCCGGCTGCACGGTTACCGCGGGCACAGCTAACAGCTGACTGTAGCTCCGCGCCGACTACGGGAGAGGGCGGGCTAACTAGCATAGCTGTCTGAGCTTCGATAGCGCGGAGCCGTGCATCTAACCCACTTAGACCTGCCTCCAACCTAGCAAATAAACTACACTTGTTGCATGTATCGTTATCATTAAGGGAGGCAGGGGGATAACTATACATGAGACACACTGAGCAAGAGGGAGCGGGAGGGAGAGAAGAAGAAGTCATGCTCGCTGTTGAGCTGGCAACCAAAGCTTACTGGAAGAGTGAGATGATGCGTTCAGGAGCAAAGACATAATTTCATATATTATTACAATGAGTAATACATAATTTACCGACGTATTTTTTTTCAAATATTAGATGCATTTATATTGCTTATTTTGTTAATAAAAGTACCCAAAAATATAGATTATGGATATGGTTTATGGTAGAAACACGTTTTTAAAAGAAATGTGTGCCATCAGGATGATCAAAATATAGCTTGGCATTTGTTATATTAATGCTTTCTCTCACTTTTTGTCAGACAAATGTAGTTGAGTTAACGGTCGAATATTTACCCTGAAATATATTAGAAATATATGTAATTAAATACTGTGTAATTGTGTAAATGTATGGTCAGCGAACTTTCATTCACTCCTGTATTATTGTAAAATGGGGGGAATGATAGTGAAATATCTGTGGGGACCCAGACTCATAATGAGAGAGACATTGTCATTGGGGTTTTCTGCCAGAGAAGGTTCATCTTAATCCAAACCATGGTCTTTTCTTAAACTTAACCAAGAAGGTAAACTTCTCCCTTATGCGCCTAGGCCACAAACAGTAGCTTCCCTCTCCCTCTGCTTTTCATACACGTCATCTCCTGCAGTATTTCCCTTTCCTGTAATACCACTATCTCACCCACAGGGGGCGGTCAACCTTTCAGAAATCCCGGAAGTGGCGCATGTAGCTTTGTGAAAGACCGACGGCTGATGGAGACATTTTAAAATAAACACACAGCTAACCGCTAACTGCTATCTGGGCTTCGCGAAGGTGCGAGCGCACTGCGCCAAAAACACGTTCAGATTAGTCTAAGTTGTAAAGAAGTAAAGTATATTTAGCGGGGCGTCGTCCATGCAACGTAAATCCAAGAGGCTACACAATACCGAAGATGTTGAAGAGTCTGACACAGAGAAGAAGAATATAACTAAACGCCGCGGTGAGTTGTAGCTCGCGCAGCTGCTTTGACTGAGCTATGTTAGCTGTTAGCTGCTGACATTATCCTGCTTGCTACGCCGCTGGGTGGCTGGATACGGCTTCCATTTATTGGACCTTGCGAGGCAGCTGTCCTGCAAACCTGCACTGTTTCCATTGACGACTTCTCAGCAAGTTCGTCGGGTGTGAGGTTGTGACCGAGGTTAAAACGCAGCTAAAAGTAGCGCCCGGGTCCGAGCCTGCGTTAGCTCCTGTTAGCCACAGACTCGTCTAACTAGCCTAACTCGTGTAAAAGTCATTAAATCGTAGTGCACACGTTTTCTTTTACGTATCTGTGGAGGTTTAACCAACTTTTATCCACACAACGTAACGCAGACTGTTTGAGACGTAAAAGTAGAAGCTAGCGACCGTTAATGTCATACTAGCAATGTTGCTCACAGGACATTCTAGCTAAATTGGTGCACTCAATTCAATGAGTTGTTGTGTGTTTATGTGAAGTCAGTTATACAACACGTCAAAGCAGCACAACACGCACAGACTATGTATCATCACGTTTTAATGAGTTTAAAGGTGGAACAATAGTTTAAAAATGCCACACGTTGACGAATATAGTTGAACTGTTGAATACATATTTACTTTCGGGTCCATTGTGATTACATTTCTTTATGTCCACATTATTTAATAATGTCCTTTATTGTTGCCTCTGCTCTCAGACATCGAGCCCCTGGCACATACGCACATTATTTAGAGACTGAAATGGAATTAATTAATTATTGATGTGTTTTTCTTCCAGCAGGTCAGCTCCTGTCCAGGCACATCGGTCCATGTTTGTATGGACCTTTGGGATAGCGTGAAGATGGCTGACTCAGACAAGGCAGAGGATTTTGTGGATGCAGAGTGCCTTGATGAAGCACAGTCAGCCACAGGCTCTGTTCAGGGAGAGCAGGATGAGCATCTAAAATCAGAGGCCACCACCAGTACCAGCTCACCGCCAAGGGAAAAGGAGGGAGACAGCCCCTTGACTACAGAGGGCGAGCAAAGTCTCCTCTCAATGCCATGCCTGATGAAGGAGCTCCGCCGAGACTCCCCAGAGTCCCAGCATGCCTCCACAGAGAGCGACAAGCCTGTATCCCATCATGTCTATGAGAGCGACTCCTCAAACAACTGCATGCTCTCCCCCTCATCCAGTGGCCACCTCGCCGACTCAGACACGCTCTCCTCGGGGGACGAAGGGACTGCTCCTCCCATCGGAAAAGATGAAGATGGCAACATGGAAGCTGCAAATGATCCTGGGCAGACAGCAGGAAGGCAGTCGTCGTCTACGTCTACAGGGGGGAGGAAGTCCCGACGGTCACGTTCAGAGAGCGAGACGCTGCCTAATGCAATGGCTGCAAAGAAAAATCGTTGCCAGCCCATCTCAGTAGCAGCTGGAGGGCAGGAAAAACAAACCAATGGCAAGCTGGCAAAAGTGAAAGGTCACCGTAGCCAGAAACACAAGGAGCGAATGCGTTTGCTGAGGCAAAAACGGGAGGCGGCAGCACGGAAGAAGTACAACCTGCTGCAGGACAGCAGTACGAGTGACAGCGAGCTCACGTGTGACTCCAGCACCAGCTCCTCTGAGGACGAGGAGGACGACACTTCAGGAGGTAGCAAGACAATCAAGACAGATATAACAGGTAACAAACAATGTTCACAACACATGCTTATAGCAAACCACTTCTACCGTTGTCTCGTAGTACGGGGTAACCGTAGCAGCCACTTGGATATCCACCGTATCACATAATGATAGAAAAACATATAGGCCTACAGTGTATGACCATCAACGATTACTAAGCAATCAGTCTAACTTGACAACAAGAAGCTGTCTGCATGATGTAAACATTTCAGACAAGCCAAATCAAAGTGTCCATTTGCCACATTTGTGTTGTAGAAAGACTTTTCAATAACAGATCTGTGCAAGCACCGCTTTGTCTGTTTGTTTTATCAAATCACTCCTTTTGTTACTTTATCACTCATCTCTTCATTCACCCTGTTTTTGTATAGTTAGACTGTTCAGGAGGGCCGATGCCTCGTCACTTTTAGTAATACAATGTGTGGTTTAAAATAAAAGAGTCTCATGGTTTGCATGCTGTGAAGTTGAGTGGACATTCTTCAACTCGTGGAATGATATAAACGGAGTTGTTTTAATCTAACCTATATTATGAGCTCTGCAATTCGACAATGGGCTATTTATATCCTCAGCCTTTGCTGTGAAGAGACAGTGAATGGTGTATGATCAGTCAGAGTTGCAAGACTCTGCAGTTGCTGTTAAGCGTTGGTGTGCTGATGGAAATAATCTTACGCCTGCGAGTTTAGACTCTAATATTTTATGTGCAATTTTTGCACAACGCTCGTCAATTTAATGATTTTTTTATTTGGTGAATGTAGCAGCGTGAGAGTAGTAGGCATTGAGTATATCCTGCAGCTTTTGGATATTCCTTAGCTCTCATCACTCGTCGGTCCGTCTTGAAAACATGTGGTTTTCTTCTCTATAAAGGAGTTCTGTAGCGCCGTTGACTGGTTACCTAGCTCTTGTGTCATCGTCCAGAAAATACGAATGCATATACGTTTCCCGATTGTAGAAATCTCTGAGTTGTTCTGTAAGAAAAGTAGCTGGGTGGTACGTACAGGCGGCTGCTGCTGAAGTCTCATTTACTTTAGGCTGGTCTTTTCACTGGGTTTGCATTTCCTAGAATATAACAATTTGGTTTGGTTCTGGGAGACTGATTTAAATCGGATTTTAGCTGGTGGTGTGTTTGAATTGTTTTCTTAACTGTTTTCAGAATGGAACTAGTTTATCTCGTATATAGTGTTTTTTCCGGACAGTCTATTCAGTCTGATACTAACATATGGTATGTTTTTTTATGAGGTTTAAGCAGAACATTTAGTTTAACATATCTGTTGCCCTTCATCATAGTTTTATAATAAATTTGCATCAAATGTTTTTACCTCAGTCTCTGTTAACACATTTTTCAAACCACGGTCGCCCGAGACATCCAGTTATCTCTCTTTAGGGATCTGTACTACATGAAATGTTTTCAACCATTTTTACATCCCGCACACAGATTTGAGTGCTTCAACTGCATGATGTGGTCCATCAGCATGAAAGAGTCGATCTGCACGTCACCAAAAACAAACTGTCATTTTTCTCTTTAATACAAAAGTCCACCTCCGAAGCATGAAAGTGCTACTGTATTTTCTTATGGCTTGGCCTCAATGTCTTTAAAGCTGGCTTCAGACGTGCATCGGAGAGATCCAGAGTGGGCGCCCAGATTCATGGGCTGCTGGACACCAGCTCGTGGGACAGGAACGGCATCGGCAGTGTTCTGGAGGAGGCCATGACGCGATTCGCTGTGATGCAGCGTCAGACTGAGGAGCGCTTCCGCGTCTGGATGGAAAAGCTTGCACACCTCGACTCAGACAACGACTCGTCCAAACGCTCAAGCGACGCCCGAGAGGGGCAGCAGCATCGCTCCCAGGGGGTGCGCCCGTCCCCACCTAGTTCCTTTTTGCCATCGTCGGAGTCTTCAGAGACTATGGCTGCCTACGTGTTGGCACGAGAGAACAACAGTCTCACCTCCACCCCTATAAACAACAACAACAACAACATCCTACCTGAAGCGGTCACTCAAAATGGAAAGCTCGGGGTTCCAGACCCCGGGCTCTTGAATGTTTAGATTTCACTTACTTAGATCGTACCAAGTGTAGAACTAGTTGATGCAGAAAGCACGTCAATGGGCATTCCTAGGCTAACGATGCGAGGTCACTGAACGGATACACCATCGACAGCAGCTGGGCCTGAGCCGGTCACTTGAACGTGACTCTTGTGCCGACCTGAGGCCAGGCCGGTCGACTGGCACTGAATCACTGTGAGATTTGACATTCAGAATAATCCAACTCACCCGTTTGATTTCTGCAGCATCTGTGACACGAACACAGGGAGCATCTCAGTGTCCAGTCAGACTCGTACTCTATTATCATACGGCTCGTTTGTTTTTGTGTACCAGCTGTACACACACACACACACACACAGAAGCTGATTGTCATTCGTTCAGACGGTGCATTACAGCACCTGGGCAGCCATTACGATGGGGGCTGCTGCTGCTTAACCCTCCTGTCGCCTTCGGGTCAATTTGACCCGATTCAATGTTTAACCCTCCTGTTACCTACATATTTTACCCTTGAGGTCAATATGACCCCAGCTATTAAAATCTCCAGAAAATTATTAGAATTAATATTGTTTTCCAAGTTTAAGTGTGAGGTACTTTATGTTTGTTTGTTGACTACCGAAAGAACACCGACATTAAACATTGAATCGGGTCAAATTGACCCGAAGGCAACAGGAGGGTTAAGAGCATGTGCCTTGTCCTTCTGACTTCATGCCGGGAATGATGGCTAGAGCATCGTCGGCCTATCTCTTTAGAAATTCAGTTCAACACTCAACATTTCGCTCTTTTCTCTTGAACTATGTTTGGACTTCGCTTCTAAATTGTTCAGGGTCTTGGGGACAACCTTTTTATTTAGGTGGTATAGCTTTACTAACATTAAAACATTTGCGTAACAATATCGATTTGCCTAAAAATAATATAAACACAATATACTAACCCACACAATTCTTGCTTTAAAAAAATGTTATGACTATTTAGATTAGACGTGTTTACATTTTGTACGGTTAGCGTTTCTGTAACATTTGCTGCTCTTGCTGCCTTTGTGCAGTAGCAAGAAACTAGTGAGGGAGAAATTATTCCCAATGTTTATATTTAGTAGCCTCTGTATAGATTACAGACATCAGATACAGCATGGGTTTCTATGTTGTGGCTCTTAGCTGCAGCGTCGAGAGCCTCACTTCTCGACTCGTATGATATTCGCCTCGTAATTTTCGATTTGCACTGGTCTGCCAGCTTGGATTGTGTCTCTCCTCGACTTCAAACTGAAAACCCAGGCGTCCAACTAACAGATCCAGCTCTGGTGCACGGCAATGTTTACTGACTTCCTAACAAACGGACTGATCGGAGCAATCAAGTGGCCTTCTTTGGTTCAGATCCTGTGGTCTTTGAGGTGGAAACACGACTCTTACTGATGTAGAAGACCGTGGTGTCAAAGTTCTGAATACCGAACCATCACTGACATTGATGAGGGAATCTTTGGCCTAATCATATTTATAGATAGGATGTTAAACAAGTGACATTTCCTGTATGTGTGTTTGTAGCCCTGTCGGTTCTACAGAAGGCCGGAGGCGTCGTCTCCCCACCTGTTTGCATGTCGTTATATTAGTATAGAGAATGTGCGAGGCCAAATCGGTTTCCATCAGCAGCATGTGTGCAAGGTCCAGCTTTGCTTGCGCTGATAAATGGGGACTGACTGAACATTTTATCTATTTGGTTGTTTTCTCGTTTCAAAATGTGTGAATATTTGGTGTTTTTTGGTTCGTAGTGCACAATTAGTTTAAATTTGTGTTGAAAATGGATCCAACTACTGCTGTCCTGCATTTGTTAAAACTGAAATAACCCTTTAAAATCAGCCGCTTTGTCGACACGGTGAAGGGAGTCTCATCCGAATACAAACTGTGCATTAAAAACACTAAGGACGCTCATTTGTTTACCAAAGAGACGATCCTGGTTTACATTGGTCCCTTTTCTATCTTTCATACATGGCCTTTACATCGGCACGCCCTCGGTTCTCTGGGAGCTGAGGTATCTGCCCATTTCAGCCCAATCAGCGATTCATAGGCAGTGTTCTCTCATAGAACATGCTGTCCAGACAAGCCCCCTCACACACACACACACACACACACACACACACACTCGTCTGGATGATAGTTTGTGCGTCTCTCCCAGGGACTGCGTTTTCAGGGTAGAACAAAGATACATATTCCCGCTCTTCCACAGAGTTATGCTTCTGTTTGGCAGTTATTATCCCGCCACATTTCATTCACTGAGTAAGACAATTTTTGAAGTGTTTTGTAATGACTGTATTCTTGTGTAGTTTTTATGTGAATGGCTGTTATTTTAAAAGCAATAAATGCAGAGAAAAATACATTCTAGGAGTTTATTCATTTACTCTTAGAATATAAAAAGCCTCTCTAGTGTAGCTTTGAAAAAGTGATCGGCGCATTCACAGGTTTTTGTTGGAACGTTTCTTGAATATATCAAACTGTGCTTTCAAAGTGGAAACGAAGCCTTCATGTTTAATGTCACAATTGGACGACGGAGGCAGCGTCCAGTCTGTTTCAAAGCAGTCCTACGACTCCAAAGCATGATTTGAATAATGAAGTGTTTTCTCTGTTTTCTGCAGACGCTCTTCCAGTAGTGGGTCACTTTGATATTTCAGACACTGATTCTAACCAGGAGAGTGTGAGTGTGGAGACAGTCCGGCCCACGGTGATAAAGCATGAGCTAAAAACACACAGAGGCCGGGATATGGCAGCTCGCCCTGGGTGTATAGGAGCTCTGTGCTCTCTCTCAGGTCAGTTACAAACTCGCTGAATCCAAACTGATAATTTCCACTCCTCCCGTGAAGACGGGACATTTCGAGGCATGGGTGTCATCCATAAGCAACTTTCTTTTTTTTGGGGTGAAATGGTGTTATTATTCTCAGCGAGACGCCTCTGAAGTATTCCTGCTTTCATCCCACACGCCACTCGCTTGCAAATGGAAAAGAAAAACAAATTGCCGCCTTGCTTCAAAATGAAATGATTACTCTCTAGCCGGCATTGTCAAAACATGAACATAAAAGTCCACAATTTCTGTTTTGTCCCGGCGAGTCGCTGCCATGCTATCCAGTCGGCTTTTCCAACAAACAAAAAACACGCGTCGGATTCCTCGTTTTGTTGTCGGCAGTCGAAGCAGCTGCGGGTTAACGCGTCGGCGAGGCCTGAAGCTCGACTGCGCCGCTCCACAATGTGTGACTCTGTTCCTCCCGTTTGTTTCAGGCCACGTGGAGGCAGAGCTGTCGCACAAGGAAAGTTCTCAGCGCAACAAGGGCCAGATTCACATTGCCACCTCTGACAGCGAGGTGGAGATAGTCGGAGTGCAAGAGAAAGCACGGTAAAGAACGGGGGAAACACGTTGAACATGTTGCTTATTGTGTGAGGCACTGCTTTCTGCTTAAATGATACATTATTTATGTGATTTAGCATTTGTCTCTTATTCTCGTAAGCTAATTGTTGTATTTTTGTTATATTTTCACAATAAAATATCATTTTTTGCCCTGTTCTGTGACTCATAAATAAATGTTTTTGTACCTGAATTTTGCGTTCACTCTCCTGTTATTAGTCATGAATATAGGTATCATAAAGTCTTATCACAAATACAACTTTAAATTCTTTTGTCTCTGAATCCAGATGTGCCCATCCATGCGGAGGAGTAATAAAGAGTCTGTCCACCTGGAAGGAGAAGTCAGTGGAGCAGCTAAACAGCACAAATCAACCACCGCTCTGGACTACTGTTTCCCCCCAGCCCAACTGGGTGTCCCCACCTGAAGTGGTGGACCTCACCCTGGACGAGGACGCCGGACACAAATACCTACTTTAAACAACTCGTACACTGAAGACTCCTCATTTCTCCTCCTCCTCCTGCCTTGCCTCCATGTTGCGGCTGAAACCCCTCCTGTAGTCGCGGCCTCGCCTGTCACCGCTCGCGGACTCTTCCCGCTCCAGAGCACCTTTTTGATTTTCTTTTACTTACTTTTAAACAGTCACACTTATTCCCGCGATCTGAATTTAGTTCTCTTTTTGGCACAGCACTTCAAAGTGTACGGCGTATTTATCTGTTTCTGAGAGCAATATCCCATCATGTAATACCCCAACGCCCCCTGGTTTAGTGTTGTGCGCTTGCAAGCCGTATCGCGACAACGTCAAGTTGCTGCTGGAGAGCAGGTCGGTATCTGCTTCACTCCACTCTGAACGGCATATTCTTTAATCTGCAGTCACCTGTGGTCGAGGCGATGAAGGCAGCTGGAACTCTTTTCTGCGGAGCACAACTTTCGCTCTGTACCAGTAGAGGATCCATTTTGTTTTTCCAAAGTCTCACCACTGGTTTTGCGGTTGGTCCAGTCTGCACCGATGGCTTTGTGTCACGCTACTGTGTGCAGCATCGGTACAGCTCGTGCTCTGCTGCTGCCGGAGGGGAGAGTTTAGGTTCTTTTTAAAGAAATAGTTTCACATTCTGTGGATTCCCCTCTTTCACTTCATGCCGAATGTCAGATGAGAAGTTTGATACCACCTTCAGACACGAGTGGCGCCCATCCTCCAGCATCAAGGAGATTAAATGCGTTTCCCTTAATCTCTTGTTTTCTCCTCTACCATATTACAACTAGAACGGGCACTCGGTAGAGTGCATACCTTCGCATATCACAAGATTGGGCATTGAATTATGAACATTTTGGCATTAGTTGCATGCCAATTGGACACAAATGTATCGTGCTATGGTAAAAAAAAGATTTTGACCTTTCCATGACCTTGACCTTTGACCCGATTGATCCCAAAATCTAATCAAATTGTCCCCGGATAATAAACAATCATCCCACCAAATTTCATGCGATTCGGTTCAATACTTTTTGAGTTCTGCGAAAGATTTTGACCTGTTCATGACCTTGACCTTTGACCCGATCGATCCCAAAATCTAATCAACTGGTCCCCGGATAATAAACAATCATCCCACCAAATTTCATGCGATTCGGTTCAATACTTTTTGAGTTTTGCGAATAACACCCATACAAATAAATAAATAAATAAATACACGGCGATCAAAACATAACCTTCCGGCATTTTCAATGCGAAGGTAATAAGACATAAACCAACTGTTCAGACTCGACACGTTTCCACCATAGCACAGATGTGCTATTTTGGCAATAGAAATGCTGCACGTCGTCTCCCAGGTGACGTAGTCGGCAGCGAATGTATGACCCGCCGGGCAGACTGGCTGCACTTGATGTCTGCCGCTCACCTTCTTGAGCGGACACCTTTTAAACCTCTGGGGACCCCTTCATGACAACGGAAGAACAGCATCCTCCGTGTAATACTGCAAAGCGAGATGGCCCGAATGCCTTGAAAAGTGCACTATTTTCTTTTGGACTCGTACAAAGCTTATTCTTTTACCTTACAGAGCAGTGAATTTTGCTATCGACAATAAATATTTTAATAATAGATGTGAATTTAGCACAAATAAAAACAACCTAAGTGGTGTTGAGTTACAGTAGAACCCTTTTCTGTGTGGCCTGTTTCCCCCGGATCCTCGGGGCCTGCTTGCTCTTTCCTTGTGGTCTTATTTTTGTCTTCATGCTGAACTGCAGCCACACTGGATCTATGTATCCAAGACCCAACTTCACACTGTTAGAACACCTGAGAGTTGTGTCATTTCATATTTAACATCTACTTTCCAAAAGAGATGTCTGAGAATTGTAGAATCAAATTATTTTACTTCTGCTGGTCACAGAAGGGAAGAAAAAAATATATATAAAAAAGGAACTAAACCAAAGTCTAAATGGATTTTTCTTTTCTTTCTGGGTTTAAAATGCGCTTCCTTAGTCTAAATATTTTCATTTGGAAGTCGATGCATTTGTTGTGAAAAGAGGTGGCGTGAACTCTTTCAAACCCGATCGGTTCAGTGTGATGTGTGTTCTGTTTTCCTCCGGCCAGTTCTTTCCACGATATGCAGCGACCACTGTCATGACAATTATTTTACCGGACCACTTCTGCTTGCAAAAAAACATTTTGCCATAGTCCCTTAGGATTATTATATATGTTGGTAAGACTCGCGTCTCTTGTGATAAAGGTTGAGGGCAGTGCTGCCCGACTGGTTGCACATCGCATGTTTGGTCACATCTTTAACCTCAAGTCAGATATTATCCTCATGACCAGTCATTTAGCTTTGCTCTTCTGTTATTGTTTTATTTTACTGTCAGTATTTTTATTTTATTTTTAAGGGGTTTATTTTGTTGCTTTTGCAAGTCCTTGACTTCCTTGAAATGTCTGTAGAACAAAAAGAAACTATTTTAAAACTAAATAAATAGAGCGTTATTTAATGAGACTCTTGTACAGCAGTGCATTTCCTTCTCTAATAAACATTCATTTTACAAGCAGGATATGGATTCTACTTTTATAAGTGGACTACACACAATAGCAATGTGCATTAATATGAATCTGAAGCCCAAAGTCTGTCTGTATCAAAGTGTTTTTTACAAGTATGACCAGTTATAATAATTGCCATCATAGGGACAAAACTTAATGACGCGTCTTATTGTTTTCTTTTATCCTGCTGCCAAACAAACAGTCTAGACGACGGCCTCGCCGCGAACAATACGTCACCCTCGCCCACAAGTAGCATGCCGAGTCAGAGGTCATCCCGCGACACCTGCCGCTAGGGGGACATATGGAGTTCACATGAAAAGGACAATGAGGGAGCGGAGCAATGCCGTCTTCGGGGCCCTGCTCCTGGAACCAAAGAGCCTCTCGCCAGCTCTTTTCACCCTGGGGGCAGAACATCAGCTGTATGCTAATCTTTACAGGGCAGTGGTGGCCTCACAGAGCAGCGAGTGTGCTGGCTCACCCTCAAAAGACAGGAATAAGTACCCTTCCTCTTGCAGATGTCGTTTTAGTGAGTCTGTTGTCCAAGTGCTATTTCAGGTTTATTCAAAACGACAGGCCCCGTCCGGTGTCGGCTGCACACAGATAGAAATGCAGGTGACGACTGTAACTTACGAGTGAGAAAAACTAAGTTGTATTTGCTTTCTCATGAAAAGAAAAACAGCTTTAATGGGCAAATGTAAAATACTTGTTTAGTTGATCGACAACAAGAAAAATGGCAACTTTTGATGAATCATTTTCAGTATATTTTCAAGCAAAGATTTGCTTCTTTTTTGGCCCCTATAATTGCAAACATAACATCTTTAGGTTTTGTAGTTTGAAATAAAACTAGACATTTTGTGGTTTAATCAGAGTTTCAATGCATTTATATAATATTTATTAACATTTCATAAATATAGAAATTGGGCAATGTGACTCAAGAATATGACAAAAAGGTCTTAAGAAAATCAAACATTGCACTTGCTACCATTTTCACAATATGAGTTATAAAAGTTGTGTAGCATGAAGTGATAGTTGACAGTATTAAAAGGCCTCTCATTTGTGAGTAAAGGAAGCAGCAGTAGTTTGACCGGCACCGATAGTAAAGCATTGTGAAAGGCTCTTTGTGTGGCACCGCAGGCTTAAAAATGAGACGGTGGGAACTAGAAGACAAGGACATATGGGACTAAGAGTTGTGCGACCCCCTCAGCCTCCACATGCCCATCTGTTCCTTCACCCTTCAGGCTTAACACTAAAGACAGAGGGATTGTCAGGACACCGACAGGTCTAAGCAGATCTGCTAGACAAGAAAACGGTACTTGTACTGTGATACTTTAGGGAGAGGTTGCTTTTCAAATAAGAAAATATAAGAAGTGAATATTATTTTTCCCGGAGCAGATTATTCCGCTCCGTTTTCTATGGGTTGTTTGTTGGTTGCATCTCACTTAGCGGTCCTGGCTGGGACAAGCAATCCACTGTCCCCCAAAGTGAACAATAATACGATTAAACTATAATTAAATGTGATCTAACAAGTATTCTTGTGCTTAAACTCAAAGATTCCTTTTACAAGCGGGCTATGTAGTCTGTTGTCATGTGTTCAGGCTCAAAAGGAGTGTCAGATGTCCAGTGTTCTTGCAGGGAAAGGGAATTAAAGTGGTTAGAATGAATTGGATTTCCTTGTAATGTTGCTTTGTTTGTGGTTTGACAACACGAGTAATGCATTCGAATATATATATAAATAAATTGATCACTTGTTTTGCGTGTTACAAATCAAGATAACCGGTAAATAGATGTGTTATGGCAGTAGATAGAAACACATTGGAGTACCTCAAATTACTTGAGTAAATGTGCTTGGTTACTTTCTACCACAGCATATTGAATTATAGTTTCATTTTATTGTTTTTGATTTTGGGACCCATGAGTCATCTGACCCACCTAGTGAGAAGTAGCCTAAATCCCATCATAGCTTTGCAAATGCCCACAATAAACCACAACAATTTTTAAAAACACTAATGCGGATATGCACGGCTTTTAATCATAAATTATGTACAACAAATCATAAAAGTAGTGGAGCAAAAGTCCAACATTTCCCTCTGAAAGTGAGATTCTTGGAAGTTGCTGAATAATAATAATATTACAGATTAGGCTACTAGGAAATGTTTAGCATGTATCCCTTTTATAAACAAACAAACATGTGAAACAAGTTACAGTACCTTATCTAGACTGATGGGTTCAGTCACGGAGGGGGCGGGCTGTCCAGAACACAGACGCATTCTCATTGGTGGAGCTGGGTGTCAAACCCGGCAGGGTCACGATCGGAGGGGTCCTGTGATTGGTCGCCCGGGTCTGCGTGCGCTCGCTGCGCAGCGTGTCCGTTTGAACGCGCTGGGTGCTGGAGGAGTGGAGGGGATCATTTCCATGGACCATCTGTCTCGCTGGCTACCCACACAACAAAGAAGGACCCAGGATGGTGTTAGTACATGTTGGATATCTGGTTCTCCCCGTCTTCGGCTCAGTTAGAAATAGAGGTATGACCATCTCGATACATCTTCTTATCCTAACCCTAACATATTTCTCGGCTTTTCTTTCTTTTAAATGTCCTTTTTAAAACGATGTAAACAGAGCCGACACCTGCTAGCAAAAAAAACGCAAGCCAGCACAACAGCGACAGTTGAGCTCAACATTAGCCGTCTCGCTAACCGCAGCGTCGCGTTAACACGACCGTTAAACCGTCATTAGTGTGACTTGAGGCTTTTTAATATTATCCAAGAGGAAATGGACGTCTCTTTGTTTATTTTTTAGGGAGGTTTTGGGGTTCGTTAACCGCACCAAATGACAGCAGCTGTCAAACGGCTGCCTCTTTTTCTTTTCTTTTATCCTCAGCTGCGCTAGCGGTTTATCTCTCACTGCGTGGTGTTTACGTGCGTTTCTCTCTCTCTCTCTCTGTGTGTGTGTGTGTGTGTCACCGCTAAGCTAACGTTACTAGAACAATGCGAGTGGCTTCATGCGGCCACGTTCACTAGCTCGGCTTTAGCTAATAACATCTACATCTTTTACGTGAATTTGTCTTTTTAATTTGGTTCCAAGCAAAAAAATATCTGAATTTAAGCCGACGACCGACAACATGCCGGGGGACGACGTGTGTCCCTTTGTGTGCAACTGGCATGGAGTCTGTTGACTCTAAGCTCATTTCACCCGAGTTAGTTTCAATTAAGTGCTCCACCAAAAAATAATTAAAACGGAGAAGAAATATAGCGTGATGGCCGTAGTTCATATGAATAGATATGGCTGGCTATTTATTTAAAAAAAATTGTATAAAATGGTGGCATTTTGCCGTAAACGTGTGTGTGCGATGCAAAAAGCGTCAAATGAAACCTGCAAATTGCGCTGCACGTGCAGTGAAAACCAAAAGGAAATTTAAAAAAAGAAATCGAAATAATCACTATATGGCTGAATTGGGCTTAAATATAAGAATCCTCCACTGCAGTAGGCTCTGTGTTGATTTTAATAATAATAATAGTGGTAATTTGACGTGACTTGTTAAAACTACGTGCAGTAGCACCGATGATTTCATTGTGCTTTTATTTGTGTTCTTTTTTCCTGTTCCATAGTATCGAGGCTGGCTCTACATTCCGCATTTCTCAGACCTTTGTCCCCCTCCATTGTGTAGCTAACGATCATCTGCTGCTGTCTGCCGTAGCCTCTGCCTGTTCTCTGCATCTAGCTGTATTGTGAACCCCCTTCTTCCTCATTTCCTCTTTCCATCTGAAGACGACATTGGCATTAAAAACAGAGTTCCCACTCATACCGTATCCTTCTGTGCAACTAAAGACTAAAGAATAACACCTTTCTGTAGAAAACAGTTTGTCTTTATTTAAACTGTCATGTTGCTCTTCAGTGAATAACCCATTGTAGCATTAGACCGTACTACAAACTGTCACTGTGATTCTCCCATTCAGTGGATAGGCTACATTCTGCTGTAAATTTCTGTAAAGTGGATACATTTTGATCCCCCCCCCCCACCACCATTCGATTACAGCCAGGCTTGATCGAACTGGTTCAATTTGGTCTCCAGCCCCGATTTGGAAGGGTGCATTGTACCAGCTTTTGTAATCAATAAAGCACTTGTAGGATCACTTTTGGTTCCTAAATAGTTTTCACGGATAATCCAGCTATCCTAACGTTCATCAATTCTCCAAAACATGTAGTTTGAGTGTTATTTTCACCTTTTGATTGTCCACTGCACTTGTTAGTGGCGTCCAAACCGCTGGCCATAATCCCATCCATGTGTGAAAGCCTTTGTTTCCGGCTAGCTAAATTGATTTAGTCATTCACAATCAATTGACTAAACTCCGGTCCAACTCATCTTGCCATTTGATAACTCACACTGTCAATCACAGTCTCTCCCCCTCTCTCTCAAGTCTCCCCTCAGACACCTCCAGAATGTGATCCATTTTACAGGGATGTGTAAATCCTGCACTGCTGTAGAACTCCTTTTGTAGAATGAAAATGTCTTTTATTCTTTGTTTGTGGTTTTCTACCTTATGTTCTTTGTATTAGATCCTAATGCATGGTCATTTTATACTTTTTGTTTTTCCACATTGAACAGCAGATTCCAATGTAAACTTTGTGTAGAGATGTCCCTGCTATACTGAAATGTGCTGTAAGCAAACACATCTCCTCATTGGATGCTGCTTCTGTTCCGTTAACCCTACAGAGAGCATGTTCCGGCCTCGCCGTTGGTCTTTATTTGCATGGTATTATTCTGGTTATATAGAGGATATATTACTATTATCACACAGTGCCACACATACTAATATCTTCCAATAAAGACTGTAGTTTTCTTTCTAACCTTCAGTGTGCTTTTTGCTGATTTCCATGTGTTCCTCCCCTCCCCCCTCCACTGTGCCGTCACTGAGACGGTCCCCTCACTCTCTATGTGCTCTCATTTCTCAGCTGTCTTTGACAGAAGTCACCCCTCTGCTTACTTTAGAGTTGGGGCAACTAACTTTTCTATCAACGACAACAACAAAAAAGGGGTAAAAATGCATGTTTTAATTGAAACCGAACGGCATTGATATTTAATGTTCCACGCTGTCATTTCCTCCTGAACCATACGCTGTGTCTCGAACACGCAGCCGACCTCATTGGTGATCACTGGTGACGCGTTAACACGGGAACAACTTTGGGAGATATGGATACAATCTTCTGTCTAGGTATATCTCATTTATAAATATATACAAATGTCAAAATAGTTGGTGATGCTACATCTTTAAAAAACAAACTTACGTGCATTTGTTTTTGGCTAGTCACGCAAAAACAAATCCAATATCAATTGGCAGCATTGCCTGATAAAAAATGTCAACTATTGTACACCCCGGTGCAAAAATACTACAGCCTATAAATCATCGTGGTATTCACGATGCCGCCCAACTATACCTCGAGGTATTGACCTTTGAAGTCTGTCGTTGCATGCACATTAAACACGGCTTACATTCTTCTAAAGGCTGCACGAGTCGGTCCTGCGTGTTCTTAATGGAGGAAGTCAACGGGCAGCGAAATCTTAGTCGCTTCCTGGCAGAGAACGGTCCATTTAAAAATCATCCAGCAGCCTCTGAAGCTCACGCTACACATTAAATGCAAAAACGAAGGTACCAACGTCAATTTCCTGCTCTTCAAGTGCACGTTACCGCCTATAATTACCTTTGCATTGAAAATGCGGAAGGTTATGTTTTGATCGCCGTGTATTTATTTATTTATTTGCGTGTTACTCGCATAACTCAAAAAATATTAAACCGAATCGCATGAAATTTGGTGGGATGATTGGTTATTATCCGGGGACCATTTGATTAGATTTTGGGATCGATCGGGTCAAGGTCATGAAAAGGTCAATCTTCTTTTTACCATAGCGCAGTCAATTTTTATCCAATTGGCATGCAACTAATGCCAACATGTTCATAAGTCAATGCCCAATCTTGTGATATGCGAAGGTATGCGCTCTACCGAGTGCCCATTCTAGTTCTTGTATGGATTAAACAAAAGGACGTATAAAAGCAGTGTAGATCTTATCAGACTGCAACTTGTCAATAGATTAAGAGTCTGAATGTGTCGCATAGTTAGAGATCACTTTGGTTCAGTAACCATATGGACATATTTCATGTGTGAAGCGTTATGTCTTTGTATGTTTACTGCTGCAGCATGTTGTTCTCATTCATCTCGTAGAAATAAAAATCACAGCGAGAAGCACGAATATAGTTGGGTTTTAAAAATGAGTTCCTGTAAATTGTAGCTTGAAGAAAAAGCTTTTGATTGTTTATCGCAGGACGTCGTTAATTCAAGTAAAAGCTGTTAATATAAGATAGTAATGTACTTTGTGGTTTTTAACTTGCAAGTTCTAAATATCCACTCAGCCGACAAAATAACACTTTGTAATTGATTTTTTTTAACAACGTGTGATTCAAACGATTTTTTAAAAAAAGCTTCCCTTCTGTGAACTTTCTAAACATGGGTGGACTGGACAACAACACGAACTCTGGTGCTCCTTTAATTTCACGTGTTTGTCATTTTAAATATAAACTCGGTCATTTCAGTCGTCGAGCGTGGGACTCGTGGCCGTCACGTTCCGGCCACTCGAGCCGTACATCTGTTCGACGCGTCCGAAATAGCCGAGAGTTATTTACACGCTGACACACACTGTGTGTGTGTGTGTGTGTGTGTGTGTGTGTGTGTGTGTGTGTGTGTGTGTGTGTGTGTGTGTGTGTGTGTGTGTGTGTGTGTGTGTGTGTGTGTGTGTGTGTGTGTGTGTGTGTGTGTGTGTGTGTGTGTGTGTGTGTGTGTGTGTGTGTGTGTGTGTGTGTGTGTGTGTGTGTGTGTGTGTGTCAACTTTCTCCACAGCAACCGACTTAGAAATAACTCAACAGCTGTAACGCAGAACTTCATCGTCACGGTGATACGGACCACGTTTCACATCGACTGCTTTGTTTTACAGCGCGCGCTTACCCAGTCCTTACGTGACTGATGTTTAGCATCAAGGTCAGCGAGCGGTGTGCAAGCATGTTGTCATGTTGCCGTTCCCTTCCCAGGCCAGCTGACTTCCCCCATCAGGCCCTCGCTGTGATTGGGAGTGGAGCCAATCAGTGGGTATCAGCAGGGTTGTGGGGTTTTTTTGTGTGGAAAAACCGCATACACACTTGGGGCTCACATGATGGAAGACCACCGCACCAGGCAGAAGACAGGATTATGTTGGAGGGGAGGTGCGATTGTAAAGCTGCAGTGATGGAGGGAGGGGGGGGAGTGAGGAGAGGCAGACAGGTTTGATGTCAGACTGCTGCAGTCGGCGGCGGCTGGGCTTACGGGCCGTCGCTCACGCGGGGACACCGTGCCGCAGCTAAGCCTTGGGGGAGGGGCTGCCTGTGCAGCAGCACGGGGGCGAGGAGAGGTGGATGGGAGTGTGTGTATGCATGTATGTGTGAGTGTGGGGGGGGGGGGGGGGGTTCTGCACCAATCGGGCATGTTGTATCTGCAAGTCGGGGGGAAAAAGCAGCGATGGAACGATAACATCAGGGCCGCCGCTGGCAGCACTGCAATATGCCAAATATTAATGTCAGCAGTTCACGCTGGAAAGAGCCCACAGACCAATAATTAGATATTTCCTTGAATCCATTTAGAGTCCGGTCTCACCGGGTCACGGGCTTCACACAAAAGGGATGTTTAGCCTTTATGCCAATCCAAACCAGCATCCGGCCTCATCTGCTCCTCTTCCTCAGCCCAAATATTGTTGAAATTCTTGACGTGTGCTTATTGGCCTTCTGGTGGAAGTCGATGTCACACTACTCCTTTTTTTTATTTTTTAAAGCAGATAGTTTACTGCAGAAAGACTTTGAGGAAATGGCTCTGCAAAAAAAAAAAAAAAAGCTCATTGATGAGCTCATTACATATTGTGTTTTTAATGTATGCCATAACTGAAATGACTATTTCTCTACGGGGACCGACACTTCCTGGTGTCTCTTCAGTGATTTATAAACTCCAAAGAAATAGTCCTCCGCGTGGAGCCTCATGAAACCACAACAGGACTTCTGTACTTTACAGATTAAACAACTCAAATACAACATGTTAATTAGCTTTAACGTTTGTGGGAGGCATATTTTGTAATGGTTGGTTTTAGAGTGTGACCAGAGTATTGATCTTGAGAGGGAGACAATTAATATCCATACACCCAAAATGTTATACCACTCATAAATGCACACGTATGTAAGGGATACTGTGGATATTGTGTTTCCATAAACATGTTAGACTTGAGAATTAGTCAATTAGATTTTGGCCCAGTGGGCCATCGACTGTAAAAATAGATTAGCCCAATAGAGCCCAGACCATTAACTAATAGCCAAATGATCTCCCCTCTTTATATGAGACGTACACTGTCACTCCACATACTGTTTGGCACGTCCGGCTGCATTCGGCTGCGTGAAACGGCTGACCCGACAGTAGATGAGACAATTATTCCCTCCTAACCAAACAAAGGCACCGCGCTCCGGTACTTCATTATCCACGGTCCGGCCTCCAGACTCCGCTTCCTGTCCCTGAGAGCTAGAGAGCTGTAATGGGCTGCCCCCCCCCCCCCCCTCGGCCTCCTCTATCTGAGCCCGGAGTAATTAGTATTGATTGTTTTGTGCAACTTGATACCGAGGTGATTCAGTGGGACTACCGCACAATCTCATGTTCTGCCGCTCCACCTCCTGATAGGGGGTAGAAATGGAGGCGGTGAATCCTTTTGGAGGTTTAAAAAAAAAAAACTTTTAATGAGAGAAATCAGTTGAAGATGTGTTCCTTCAAACGGCGGACATAACTCGGCGTCCATCACGTCCAAAGACGTCCCTCGAGGCTGTAGATCTTCTCGGAAAACGCACCGGGCCGTTAGTGGAGATCCATCCTTCCTGTGGCAAGTGGAGAGGTCGGCCATTGTGTGTGTGTGTGTGTGTGTGTGTGTGTGTGTGTGTGTGTGTGTGTGTGTAAATGGTGCTCAACAGGGGTCCCAATGTCTGTGTCCTCCATCTGCTGTTGTGTCTGTCTCGTCTCTTCCTGTGTGAGCTCTCTCCTGTTTCCATGTTCTCTCTGTGCTTGTTGATGTGTGTGTGTGTGTGTGTGTGTGTGTGTGTGTGTGTGTGTGTGTGTGTGTGTGTGTGTGTGTGTGTGTGTGTGTGTGTGTGTGTGTGTGTGTGTGTGTGTGTGTGTGTGTGTGTGTGTGTGTGTGTGTGTGAGAGCCAGAAGGTGCTCGCGTCAGTGCGTCCTCCTCACTGGTTCCTGTGTGGCGTCCGTCTGAATGAAAGTGTTCCTGTCTGATCCCGTGTGTCTCTCCCCCCTGTAGGAGCTCACTTCACCAGGCACCAGCACAGCCATGCGACCTCCTGCCGACACTTTGCCCTGGGCGCTCCCCAGGCGCCCATCTCGGCGGAGTTCCCCCTGGGACACGCCGGTCAGCCGCCGCCTCAGACCGGCCTCGCCGCCCACCTGCCGCCGCCGGCACACCAGCCGCCGCTCACTGCCCTGCCCGCACCCCCTCAGTTCCAAGATGTGCCGGGACCTCCATTCCTACCTCAGGCCTTACACCAGCAATACCTCATCCAGCAGCAGCTTCTCGAAGCGCAGCACCGCAGGATCCTCCCGCACTCCAGGTAGAACCAGCGGATGCAGACGGAGACGGCGGGGGGGGGATTCCTTATCCGTATACGATCATATCTTTATCTCATTGCAGAAGAACCCAGGAGCGTCTTCCCCTGAACCCTCACCGGATGCGCTCGGGCTACGAGTTCTCCCACCCCCTCCACGTTCCCCAGCAAATGACGCAGCAGCAGCAGCGGTACCTGGCCGAAGGCACCGACTGGTGAGTCACCGGCGGAGTTTACCCAGAGTCCCGTGCAGCAGAGAAACGCCCGCGCCCCGTCGGCCCACCGTGAGTGACGACGTTCCATTAGTCACCTGCCTGTGTGTGTGTGTGTCCTCCTCAGGGATCTCAGCGTGGACGCCGGCCTCCCTCACCACCAGTACCAGCTCCAGCAGCTTCCACAGCACTATCAGCATTACCTGGCCTCCCCTCGGATGCACCACTTCCCCAGGAACACGTCCTCTGCACAAGTGGTATGTTTCATCTGGGTGGATTTTATTCTCCATTTAAGAAAAAAGAAAATGCAAGTTGACCTGTGTGTCATAGATTTATTGAGCCTGCAAGTTTAAGGGTTCGCTCCATTGATCGGATCCACCTCTGCCAACTGTGATCTGCTTTTGATCATAGCCAGCTTGCTATTTAGTTAGAAACAGAGTGTGAACGAGCAAATTGGAAATACAAGAAATAACTACCGACATCTCTCTATTCTTTGCATTAATAGATATTATTGTATTTTTTCTCCGTTTGATGGTATATTTGACATATTCTCAGCGACGGTGTCCAAATGAGCATCAAATATAGACACTGACATTCTGTCTCCTGTGTTCTCAGATACTGAGAGAAGCAAAACTACAGAGCAAAATCTATGCTAATCTATGAACCGTCGGAATCAATTGATATCCCCCCAAAAATTCCCTGACATGCCACTCCCCTTGGGGTTTAGCCCCGCCCCCTTTCTTTGACTCCTACAAACGTCCCCGAAACGCAGTATTTATTGTTGGTTCACCTTCAGTTTTCTCACACACGCGTCTTCTTTGTTTGTTTCTAACGCGATACGTCGAAACAACTCGACGAGCGCGTCCCCGCCATGTGGTGACCACTTCTCTTCTGTCAGGTTGTGCATGAAATCAGAAACTACCCGTACCCCCAGCTGCACCTGTTGGCCCTGCAGAGCCTGAACCCCTCGCGGCACGCCACCGCCGTGAGAGAAAGCTACGAGGTAAACCCGTTTCCAAAATTCCAGCTCCTGAGCTCAAAAATACATCTCGTAGCTGTGTTATTATCAATGTTGTTGTTATTACTATTATTTATGTTCTTCTTCTTCTTTTCTTTAATCTCAACTGGATACCCACTTCACCCCAGGAGCTGTTGCAGCTGGAGGACCGGCTGGGGAGTGTCAGCAGAGGAGCGGTCCAGACGACCATCGAGCGATTCACCTTCCCACACAAATACAAGAAGGTACGGCGTAACACACACACACACACACACACACACACACGTACGCCGCCACGTCTCCTGCGTTCGCTGCTCTGAGCTCATCTTTTGTCCCTCTGTAATCTGACCCGCTAACAGAGGAAGCCCCTGCTGCTGAAGATTGAGGAGGAGGAGGAGGAAACCGACGTGGACGAGAAATGCACCATCTGTCTGTCCATGCTGGAGGACGGAGAGGACGTCAGGTCAGAATCCTTATCTGTTCACGAAGAAACGTCCCTTCCCGTGAGAGGAGATGCAAGTTTGGCATCTTGAGAATCACTCATTTGAGAGTCGGATTGATACCACGTCGACCATGAGAGTGGTGATGACCTTCTCATCTTTCACCTTTTTAAATACATGAAGTAATAATACAAAACAAATGGGTATTGAGTGGGATTTCATATTGAGGTAAAAAGTTACAAACTTCTACCTTTTTGCTGTCAAATAAATTTGACAGAAAATGCTAAATACATTGCAAACCATTAACTAAAATATTGATCTTTCTTCTTGCTAACATGAGACAAACAGGGTCACATGAAGCACGAGACGATCAGCAGATGGATTCAGTTTGTGCCGGACGCCGTGTGTCCCCTGTTTCCAGTCTTTGTGCTAAGCTAAGCTAACCAGGTGCTGGCTCCAGCTTCCTACAGGCCGATATGGATATGGGAGAAGTTAGCCTTACGTTGACTCCACCTGAAAGCAAATATTTTCCAAAATGGTGCCCCGACACATGCATTTCCAACCACGTCGGGGTGTGAAATTCAGGAGCTAAAACCTGTGCCTCGGGGTCGAGGTCAGTTTACAGCATGCTCAGCTGTCGGAGAGGCATGTGGCGTTTAATGACTCTCCAGAAGTCGTGAACAAAATGAACTCGCTGCTGGTTTTAGAAGGCGAGCCGATAACCGCGTTGAGAGTCGTGCCAGAATCGACGTTGACCCCGTGTCTCTCTGTCCTCTCTGTCCTCCAGGAGATTGCCCTGCATGCACCTCTTCCACCAGGGCTGCGTGGACCAATGGCTGGCCACCAGCAGGAAGTGTCCCATCTGTCGAGTGGACATCGAAACACAGCTGAACCCCGACAGCTGATGAGCTTTCAGCTCCCCTCCTCCTCCTCCTCCTCCTCCTCCTCGTCCATCACCCTCGCGTGGTTCCTGCTTTCTTCCACCTCGGCTTGCTGGCCGCCACCCCCCCCCCCTCCTCCTCCTCCTCCTGTTGGGTGCTTTGCCAAATGTCTCCGGACTTCATGTGACATCACCACCCTTCTGACTCACGCTTTACTGAGCCAAGCCAGGAAAACTAAACTGCGAGAGGCCAACTCTTTTTATATAGAAGCACATCCCTCTGGAAGCAAAAGACACACACACACACACACACACACACACACACATACACACACATGCTCATGTTACACAGGGTTTACTCGTAGCTTGCTGGTCGTAAGTGGGGTGTTGTTGCTGTCGTGGTGTCGTACTGTAGGTAGTCCTGGGCTGTGTAGCATGTCCTCAAAGCCATGACTTAATGTCCCGAGAGTGGAAAACGCATAACCCCACCCTGAGCTGGCTACTTTCTCTCTTTTTTTCTCTCTCTCTCTCTCTTTCTATATTTATATACACATATATAAATATATATTTCTCTCTTTTCAAACACACTTCAATCAAAATGAATATTCTGCCACACACGAAAGCTTAACAAATGCTCTGTTGCCATGTTTACCTAAAGATCATTTGTGGTCGTAGTAGAGTAGCAGTAACCTACAAGTGATATCTGATGCGCTGTCGTCTTCTATGGGGGGGGGGTAGCCGAGTGTTTTAATTCTATCATGCAGCTTTGACATTTTGCAATACAGTTGTGCATTTGGGTCGGTGTCATGTGAGATTGTGTCGTGTGAGTAGGTCTCTGTCACTGCCTGGACAACCCGGCCCGGGGACTGAGGCGTTATGTATTTTTAAAAAATAGGTAGAAAGTAATTTTACCAAAATGCATTTTTTTTGTTTTTTTGGTCACGGTTTAGCTTGAACCTGACACGCAGGTTCACGTGTGTGTGTGTGTGTGTGTGTTAGTGTGTGTGCGTGCTCTGCCTGTGTGTGTGTGTGTGACTTAAAGAATGTGTCTAACAAATGTGTGGCTATTCAAAGAATTCAAATGTGTGTGTGTGTGTGTGTGTGTGTTTCAAGTGTAAGGCAACACCTGGATGTTAACTCGGCCACTGGAGCGCTTACACAACACAAAGCCAAAAAAAAAAAAAAAACAGGGACGATAATGAAACGGCAGCGCGAGGTGGGAGGAGCCTCCGCTGCCCTCGTACCTGTTTCTTCACCTGGCGCGGGGCCAGTGGCAGAACAGTGTGTACTAGAACAACAACAAAAAGCATGTTTCATTGTCGACTTGGGCTGTTCGCTTTGGTAGCGTTTCTTAAATCTAAAAAAAAGAAGAAAAAAAAGGTACAAAGATGGCTTTGCATGACTTAGTTAATCTGAGCTGTGACGACCTCGACACTAACACAACGAACAAACTAAACAACAAAAAACAACAACAACAAAAACTGTGTCAGCGGCTGCTCCCCTGACTTGTAGCGTGTGTTCATCCGGTCCCCTCTGGAGGCCACGATGGGTTTAATGTTTACCTTATTGCCTACAGAACAAGCACATGTGACAATAGTTATAGCAACAAAGGGGTTTTTCCCCTGGTGTTGCGTTTGCGTTGGTTTATATTTAGGTATAGATTCATGCAGAAAGAGAGGAGCTTGCGTATTGATTTTGTGTATTTTGTGTGACAGACCTCCCCTCGTGGTTGCTATGCTGGTTGCTATGCTGTATTGCTAGAACATGTAGAACGTGGTGCGACGGAGGCAGCCTCCCTCTCGCAGTGCACAGACACAACGGCAGGAAAACATTCAGGCCGGTGACACTCGGCCTGGTTTTCACTTTGTTTAGTTTTTCTACAGGATGCCTTCAGGACCCTCACTGTCCCACGCACTATGATCGCAAAGGATGAACCCAGAGGCTTTTCTTTTTTTAGCCTCGTGGGGTTTAGGATCAATTAACTGGGATTATTTCCCCGCCCACACACACACACACACACACCCCTCCGTCTTGTGCACTGCCGGTGTCGAAACTGCCTCCTCCTGTAGTGGAGTCATCTGTGATGAAGTTTTCATAGTTTACACAGGGTGTTGTCAGTTGAGATGCCTTAAGTATTTAACAATCATAATTTATTACTAACTGTAGATATTGTGGGTATGTATTTAATTTTATATAGTTTTTTTTTCGGGGGTGGGAAGGGATCGGGTATTGAATCATAATTTATTTATTTAGAAATAACACAAAAATGCTATGAAAAAAAAACTATTACCTCATTTTTGCATTGTTTTAAATGGGAATGCTTTGCATGCAGTTGTACTTTTTGGGAACACTAAAGTAAAAAAAAAAGTTTAAAAAAGAAAGAGCCCCGCTGTTTGATATCCACAAGCTGGCTGTGCGATGTTTACTGTCCAAGGCTGAGCTACTGAGCCCGCTCTCCGCCTCTCTCTCTCTCTCTCTCTCTCTCTCTTAGTCTCTCTCTCTCATGTGGTGCTGTGGATCTTGGTTACATTCCATTCAATGCAATTCCTCTGATCCCCCATGCTGTGACGTAGTGGACAAACTGCAATGAAGTGATTCCTTCTGTTTTTGTTTTTCACTCGCGTGTTTTAAATAAGGGAACCCTCTCACTGGCAAAAGATAATTTAACACACCACCACTCAGAACTCTGGCTTTTTATTTTGTACGCTCTGCTTCTCACAATGCACTATGGGTCTTAATAACGATCATCTGTGAAGCATGTTCCCACGCTTTAACTCTTTGTACGGATCTTTTTAATTTTCATCTCTCTGGTGTTTCTCTTCAGTTCGTAGACTTTAAGCATAACAAGTGCCTCGCTTTTAAGTGTTAGGAGATATTTCCATATTACTGAAACCATTTAATAACAATCAATCCATGAAGCCGCCATGCCTTATTGGTTGCATAATTAAACAAAGGAGTGAGTTGTGAAGGAGCTACGATCACGTTTGACTGTATCTACAAAAGCCATTGAAGTCAAACTGTCCAAACCAGCTGCTGGTCCGTAGAACTGGAGCGTTACATATTGTGGAAATTGTTCTGACTGTAAAGAGGCATGTTTCACTGTGGGCTTTACCAATACTTCAGTAATCCTTCTTTACTTCTGTTTGTCGTCTATCTCCCCGCTCTCCACCTCCTTTTTATTTTATTTTACCGTCCATCTCTCTTCTCAGACTCTATCCTCCGTTTCCTTTCACAGTCTCAAAGGAAGGCAAGGATATTAAAGCACAACCTTTTTCTAAAAATGCATGTTTTCTCAGGTTTCAATATAGTCTCAATGGTTTAATAGTATATGGGGAAAATATATACAAAGAATATATCGGAGAGGGGGGGGAAAAAAATAATTTTGTCGCTGTTTGAAACTGAAAACACAAAAACTGAAGAGAAAATATCCCAAAAAGTGCCAGTGAAAGGGCTGCCGCCATCCTCGTACGAAGCTCTGCTGTTTAGCTGTGACTGCGCAATGTTTTTCAATATAGGATATTTTATCTGAAAATAGAACTATTTATCATTAATATTAAAGCAATAGCGCATTAATGGTGATGTGTGTGTTGATGAAGAAATGGATGAGCATATTATGGATAAATGTTAGTCACATGTGGTGGAATTTTGTACTTTATTACAAAAAAAGTACTACTAATAATAATGATTTCAAAAGTTGCATTGCTAAACCCAAACTGTTCTGTTTTTTTAATTTTATTTCATGGCTTGTATATTATCCTTTTGTATGTGCTCTTTTTGTAATAAATTGGATAAAATGGAAATGTTCTGGTTTTTTATGTTTTATATGCTGGTGTAGTATGATCTAAGCTCCCGATAAGATGTAGTTTTAATTGGACTTTTTGACACTTAACCCTTGTGTTGCCTTCGGGTCATTTTGACCCGATTCAATATTTAACCCTCCTGTCGCCTTCGGGTCAATTTGACCCGATTCAATGTTTAATGTCGGTGTTCTTTCGGGAGTCAACAAACAAACATAAAGTACCTCACACTTAAACTTGGAAAACAATATTAATTCTAATAATTTTCTGGAGATTTTAATAGCTGGGGTCATATTGACCTCAAGGGTAAAATATGTTAGTAAATATAAAGGTAACAGGAGGGTTAAACATTGAATCGGGTCATATTGACCCGAAGGCGACAGGAGGGTGAAACATTGAATCGGGTCAAATTGACCCGAAGGCAACACAAGGGTTAAGATGCTATTATTAGGTAAAATATGAGAAATAAGATAATAATATACCTTTATTAAATCAGGTGTAAGTATCAAGATGTATTGAGCATCATTTCTGACACATTTTTATAATATTCAGTCTTTCGGGCAACAATAGATTTGTTTTTTTTCTCCCCACACAACGGTGATATTTTGAGTCATGTTTCACATGGCACCATTTAGTATTCATTAGGACTGAATCCCATTATCTCAGTTGTTGTCCGTCTTAAAGGGAAATGTGTGTCTCCGCTACTAAATGCTCCACTTTCTCCACCAGCTACACTCAAAGAAATGACTCATTGGATGAACTCAATTATATTGTTGGCAGGTTTTCCATCCAATAATTATATGCCACTCCAACTCAAATTTAGCACATCAGTGCAATAAAATGTAATTAAGTTAGTCCAACTCATTTGTAACAAATACATCTAAAATAAAATAACGATATTCATTAAATTAAATTCATTTGTGTTTGTCTAACTCAAAATATAAACTAGCTAACTAAAAAAATACGCAAACTCCACACAGAAGGAACGCCCCGACTGGGAATTGAACCCACGGCCCTCTGGCTGTGAGGCAACAGTGCTAGCCACTACACCACCATACAGCCCTGAAAGTGTCTTCACCTCATGTAAACAACTGATTTTCAGCTGGCGCATGCGCAAAGAGTAGTTCTCAATGAAACACATTTATTTTGAGTTGATATGCACACCATCTAACCTAAATAAATCTAATAAATGAAAGTATTCATACATTTTGTGTTACACCCATTAAATATAAATATCTATTTTTGTAATTGATTTATTTAAATGTATCAAACAATATTTAAATGTGTCACCTCTAAGAAGGGCTTGAATCATTTTTTTTAGTGTAGTCGATAACGGTGTGTGTCAGCCATTTGGTTCATAGCTGTGTCTTTCCCCCTGAAACCGGCTAAATACTGCTGACAATGGATTTATGAGAGTGGGGGAAATAACCCCAAATAAGTGAATCTGTGAGGCTGTAAAACCAAGACATCGGAAGAAAAGCTGCGATGTGATGAAATGAGAGCCAGTTAATAATTCTCAGTGTGTCCGTCCCACACGAAACTTTACACAGTCTTAAAATCAATTGGCAATGTAAAAGCATTGATTAGTGCAGCTTTTTTTTTTTTACTCTAGTTTGGATGTTTGAATTAACACATAAGAGTCAAACAGGCAGCTGTATATTGAGTAGTGCAAAAAGAGTTTAATATTTATACAAAACTCAACAAACCATCCCTGACTCATGAAAGTTAAAAAGAATGGCACATTCAGTTTCCTGACCTATGAAGACATTGCCACAGTATTTCTTTGCAGGCTATATTCCCAGGTAGTATTAAATATCCAAATATAATATAATACTAATAAAAAAAACTATGAGTACAAAAATCTGTCTGAGTTTCTGAGATGCACAACTTGCCAGAGCATAATGTCTGTGGTTGAATACATAGTTCTTCTAGTATTTCGGGTAGAGGACCCTGGCTATCAGCCCGTCGGCCCTCTTAGTGTCCAGCCACTTCCCACACAGGAAGATGGTGGTGACGCCATTGGCTGTGTTGGTGACTTCCACGCGATCCAGCAGCCAGCTGGGGTTCGTGCCAGCGTTGTCGTGCTCCACCCGGACCTTCTGCAGCTCGCCCATGTCCAGCATTTCCAGCAGGAACCGGTCCGTCTGCTCGCGTTCGAAAAGGTTTCGAAACTTCTGCCTGAGAGGCCGTTGGCCCGAATCTCCATTGGTGCCGTAGATGGTGATGAAACCGTTGGCGTCCGTACCGGCTCCCTTCTCATCTCCCGTGACGACGATGATTTCGTACTTGACGGGCACGAGGCTTCGCGCTTTACTGGCGAAGCTCTCGATGGCCTTTGAGCACTCGACGGTTAAGAAATCGTCCCTCTTTGGAGAGAGGGGGATGAGGGCGTTGCAAGTGAAGATGTACCTGGAGGGGATGACGCAGAATAAGATTTGTGATCAACAAATGGCCTATATTGAATACCTGACTTCCACATGGATGTAGATGTGGCTCACTGAGCAGGAACTGATGTCGTACTTGTTTCCCAGTTCCCTTTCAGTGACAACGACCTCCTCCACTTTCCAGAAAACCTCCCCCTTTACTTTCTTTCCGTCCTTGGGTGTGTGGCCCAGGCAGATACCGGCGATATCGCCCAGGTTCTTGGACGAAAAGTCAAACCTGTCAGCATTTCCCCTACGAAGAGAGGAACACAGGTACGTCCGAGTGAGTGGGCGTTCGCTTAAATTGGCCGACATCCTTTAAATTCATGTCACCGCCAATTTGTTCTGGATGGTGTGTCGTCATCCCGGTCATTGCAGCGTTGGTCTGAGCTCAAGTGCTCGGTGCTAGTGGGGATTATCGTAATAAATGCAAAGGCAGAATTAGAAGCAGAGAAAGCACATTTCATTCGCCTTCCATTCTCCTCCGCGAATCGACACCTTAACGTGGTGGAGGAGTTTGAGGGGCTCAGTGATCCTGGGAGCTATGTTGTCCGGGGCATTAGCCCCATGTCGGGTCTTCCAAGGCAAACAGGTCTCGAGTGAGAGTCCAGACTAAGAGTTTAAAAAAACCCTGATGGACTTTAGCTACCTCCCTGCACAAGGGAAACTCACGAGTCCCCGACTGAGCGCTGCTGTGTTGGAGTTTCCCCCGGAGAACGAGGTCGCCTCAGCGCCGACGAGTTGCGGGGAGTAAGCCTCTGATTGTTGTTTGCGCTTATGCACCGAACCGCAGTTCAGAGTATCCGGCCTTCTTGGAGTCGGTAGGAGGGGTTCTGGAAAGGGCGCCGCCTGCCGACTCCTGGGAGACTTCAACGCTCACACGGGCAAAGACACAGCTCCCTCCAGGTGGGGACAGAGTGCCTACCCCAAGCGAAGGAGTTCAGGTATCTCGGGGTCTTGTTCACGAGTGAAGGTAAGATGGAGCGGATCGGTGCGGCTGCAGCAGTGAAACAGTCGCTGGTAAAGAGGAGCTGAGCCGAAAGGCAAAGCTCCTCTTTACTGGTCGGTCTACGTTCCAACCCTCACCGATGGCCACGGACTCTGGGTCGTGACCGAAAGAACAAGGTCGCTGATACAAGCGGACGAAATGAGTTTCCTCCGTAGGGTGGCCGGGCTCAGCCTTAGAGAGAGGGTCGGGAGCTCGGACATCAGGAGGGAACTTGGAGTCGAGCCGCTGCTCCTTCGCGTCGAAAGGAGCCAGCTGAGGTGGTTCGGGCATCTGATTCGGACGCCTCCTGAACGCCTCCCTTTAGAGGTTTTCCAGGCGCCTCCAACTGGGAGGAGACCCCGGGGAAGACCCAGGACACGCTGGAGGGATTACATCTCCCAACTGGCCTGGGAACGCCTCGGGATCCCCCAGAATGAGCTGGAAAATGTTGCGGGTGAGAGGGAAGTCTGGGTCCCCGGACTAAGCAGATGAGAATGGATGGATGGATGGAAAGCACATTTCTTTAAGCTCTCTCATGTACACAAGTTGCAGCTCATTAAGTTAATCTTGCACCAAGTACCTACCGCAAGAACCTTTTCTTCTTCGAGGAGTTCTCCATTACAAATTCTTTTGATCGGCCCTTCCTCCCCTCAAGGACAATCCAGGCATTTTCTTTGGTTTCCGTGTCTCCAGTCGTGATACAAATGTCGTACTCTAGAGAAAACAGGGACGGTTTGGTGAAATGGTTGTTTAGAAACAAACATGTCCTCCATTTCCACACAGAATATACATCAGTGGTCCCCAAACTACTTCACCCCAGACTGAAGGGTTTGCGTGTGCCGGACTCACTGGTCTTCTCGTTGAGGTCCAAGAAGTCGTTGTTGGCGCACGCCAGTTCCCTCATTATCTGTCCATCGTCGTCATTCTTGGCGAGCCAGCGGTCACAGGGAAAACGAAAGGTCTTGTCCAGGATCTCATCCTTCACGTCGATGTATTCCAAGTGCCATCCTGGAGCGGGACCTGGGAGTAATGGGATCAGGAAACACACAAAGGCAGTCGGTATGAATGTTGCCCGAGATGAATGAAACGAGAGCGACGCAGCAATCATCAAATCAGACGTCCACTGTTCGGGTTTCATTAAAATCAGAGAGGTGACTCGAGACATCTCCGGTGACGTCAGACTAATGAGTCTGTGGGCTGATTTATCTTTAGTTTGAGTGATTGGGCGATCAGAACTTATTTAGTTGTAACTCGGGAGAAACTTTTCCCCAAAGCCAGTTGCAAAGTGCAGATCCACATCAGCATGTGTGCCTGACCTGAGTTGTCGTGCCAGACTCGTATTTTGGAGAGCTCTCCCATGCTGAGGATCTCCGAGAAGCGGAACGTGTCCAGCTGCTTGCGCTCAAACTTGTTGGACTTGCTGCACTCTTTCAGCGCCTGCGTCCCCGTGTCTCCGTTCTCTCCGAAGACTATGATCCACACGTTGGCATCGGTGCCGGCCCCTGAAGGAGACAGAGGAAAGTCCCCCATAAAAAAATGTTTTTTAAAAAAACATCGGAATTTCTGCCTCTCTGAAGAGAAAAAAACATGTCGGATCAAACAAATAATATTTCAATAATAATACAAATAACGAATAAATGAGGAGGAACTGTGAATTCACTGTAGGCTTCGAGCACAGTATAGTTTCATTAAAATCATATTGTGATGCCATTTCTAAATGCATCTTTTCAATGATTCCAATTATAACCTCATAGAAATACACTTGATCTTCATACATGTCAATAAGTGATTGCCCTTTGTTGTAGCTCTTTTAAACTGCAATGCATCTCAACTAATACATACATGGGATTTCTTGTAGTGTCAATAAATACTGACATTGCAAAGCCCCGTTGGAACTGACGTGCCAACCGGCAGCCACATTATGCAAATGAGCTGCAGAGGAAACCGCGTTCTTTGACTCAGACTCTATAATCCCTCTGCGCTCTATTATTTCATCACAGTGAGTTAGACACTAAGTGAATGTGTAATAGGCGACGGTGAGAACGCGCCTCACTCATTCTGCAGCATTTCTCGTGTCCCTGTGTGACACCTATCTGTGCACGAAATATTCAAATCTGATTTATATGAATTAACGCTGCATATTCTAGTGAGCAATAATAGCTAAATGAGACATTTAGACCTTAATAATTGCATTTTATGTAGCTGGTGATGATTTTATTATGATATACCCGCCACTTAACATGCAATGCCTCTTCACACTGCACAGGTCACCTAACCACGACCCCGAGGAGACCACGGCATCGCCTATGCGATGCTGTGTGTGTCCGTGTGTCTATCGGCCCGGCTCGTTATTTCCCCAAGAGCCTCCGTGGTGGTGCAGGGCTACATCTCAGCTTCCAGTAACAGCCGGAGGCGGAGAGCAGAGCGGCCCTTTGAAGTCGGCTCAGACTTCTCGCCACGCTATCGTGTTGATCAGCAGCACGTCTGAGCAATAGAAAATACTGCATGGAGAAAAAAGAGGGAGCAAAACCGCGTGGACGCTTTTCTTTAGGAGGATTTCTTTTCTTGCTATGTTGGAGTCACACATTAATGATTCCAGCTTTGCTCCTCCTGATAAAAAAAACGACAAAAAAACAGACCTCTGCACAAGGACAGGCCAAAAGAAGATGAGGAGCAATGTATCATCAGATGTAAAATAGCCTCCACAAGGCTGGGAGCTAATTTGGGGTGAGAAGTTCACTCATGTGAGAATATCACGCCGCCGTCCCCTTTGAACACAGACATTTATGGACCTGCAGGTTACCCTCGGGTCAAAAGAGTTCAGGAAATAATCTTTAGCGGTGACGGCGAGGTGAACCCAGGGCTCCATTTGACGGATGAAATCGCTCATCGGACACTTGAGTCCTTCAGCATCCCTCACGAAGAGCTGGAGGAGGCTACGGATGAAAGAGGATGGATCTGACCCACAGATGAGAGGCTGGGTGGATGCTGACGGTGTTAAACCCATTTAAACTGCAGTTCCTCTTCCTCACAGGTCTGACCCAATGTTAACAGATTGTCTTATGTAAATGCACACATTATTTGAGATAAGAGATGAGGGACCCTTTAGATAAGAGACCCTTTAGATCAGTGGTTTCCAACAAGGGGTTCAGGACCCTCTAAGGCACAGGCGCCAAACACAAGGTCCGTGGGCCGAATCCGGCCGGCCACATCATTTTATGTGGCCCCTGACGGCTTGAAAAGACACAAAATCACCTTTTCTTCAAGAAATTGAAGAAAAATATCCTGTGCTTTTATTTTGAAGGTTTAAAATTAAATGGATTTATGTTGTAACATTAGAGACATCTTCTTATGTACAATATTTCTACACTCCAATAAGCTATAATCAAATGCAAAGAGGGTTATTTGACAATAAGTTTGAGTAGTTCATACAGTTACACCGGCCCTTTAAGAGGCAGCCGTGATGCTGATGTGGCCCTCGGTGAAGATGAGTTTGACACCCTTGCTCTAAGGGGTCACTAGATAATTAACAATATAGACTTTTCGCCGCTGAATTATCGATTGAATTATCATTTTAAGGCTTTAAAACAACTGATTTAAAGTATTTCTAATAATCTAAGCATAGAAATACCCATCACAAATGTCCTTCTCAGGTCGCTGCACTTTCTCGGCTTTGGATGAGACTATCTGCTAAATTCAACAACACCTCGCTGACAGCCACCGGCACGGCGCCGAGGACGTACCTGCGCTGTCGCTGGTCTTGACCTGGACGGTATACGTGGTGAGCTCCACCATCAGCTCCTCGTCCACCACCGCGGCCATCTCGCAGAGCATGGTCCTCTTCGGCCCTCGGGTCCTGGAGAGCCACTCCTCGTAGGTGAAGGAGGACACCTCCTCTGTGGTCAGGTTACGCATGATCACCTGGAGGCACACAGTCGGCTCTTCACATATTAGAATCGCACATATTCAGAATCCTCACGTGGATTTATTAAAATGACACCAGCCACGATAGCGATGCTAACAATCAGACTTTCAGGTGTAAGGATGACCACGTTCACCATCCTGGTTTAGCGTGATGTCATGACAACATTTACTAACTAGAATGGGCACTCGGTAGAGCGCATACCTTCGCATATCACAAGATTGGGCATTGAATTATGAACATTTTGGAATTAGTTGCATGCCAATTGGACAAAAATGTATCGTGCTATGGTAAAAAAAGAGTTTGACCTTTCCATGACCTTGACCTTGACCTTTGACCCGATTGATCCCAAAATCTATTCAAATGGTCCCCGGATAATAACCAATCATCCCACCAAATTTCATGCGATTCAAGAACATTTTGACCTGTTCATGACCTTTGACCTTGACCTTTGACCCGATCGATCCCAAAATCGAATCAACTGGTCCCTGGATAATAAACAATCATCCCACCAAATTTCATGCGATTCGGTTCAATACTTTTTGAGTTCTGCGAAAGATTTTGACCTGTTCATGACCTTTGACCTTTGACCCGATCGATCCCAAAATCTCATCAACTGGTCCCCGGATAATAAACAATCATCCCACCAAATTTCATGCGATTCGGTTCAATACTTTTTGAGTTTTGCGAATAACACGCATACAAATAAATAAATAAATACACGGCGATCAAAACATAACCTTCCGGCATTTTCAATGCGAAGGTAATTAGCACAAAAGTGCACCTGAGGCTGATGGAAATGTCTTAAACTTAAAACTAAAAATCGTGGACCAGTTAAAAATGTTGCCCTGATGATGGCGCTGTAGGGGATGTTAAGTTATCAATCATATCCACATGAACGTCCGCACCAAACGTCATGGCAACATCAAGAGATTTATCATGTCATGTCCTTTAAAATAGTCGTTGAATATTAAGAAAACAAATTCCTATGAATGAGCGTTGTGCCTTACGTTATCACACCGTGGACCCCACGCTGCTACGAATATGAACACACACCCTGCCTGATCACTCGTCCCGGGAAACATTTCATTACAAGACTCAGAGCTCTGGCAGACACGCTCGTACTACCTCTCCCCTCTGCATATTTTATCTGGGCGGATTACTATGCTGGCAGTCGGCCCGGCGCACTCTTGTGTCCCTTTCAATACACGGACCCGGCAATCCATAAAGGCAGCACATCTGCTTGTGATGCTGAACACACAGGGCTCTGTGCAGGGTCACGTCAAGGAGATGTTCGCAGGCGGCGAGTCCCGGGCACGAGCGGACAGGGCTCGGTATTGTTCCCGACCGCTCCGCCGCGGTGACTTGACCAGAGCAGACATCTGCGCAGGAGATGTGTTCTGTTTCATCAGAGCATTCGGCCCGAGACATCAGGCTGAATGTGGAGGTGAGCGGCCATGTTGTCCTCACAAGGTCAGCGAGAGAGAAGGAGAAAAAACTATGTGTGGTGATACAGATTGTATTGCTGGATTATGCATTCAAATTGGCGATTTACACACCAACATTAAAAAATCTCTCTACATTCACTGTGTTTTTACAAACATGACACCACTCATCTCATCTAGCACTAAAATGGTTTGCCTCTTACCTCAGTGAGAGACATTTCTCAGTGTCAGCTGGTCCATATAAATCCGACTTCGCCCCTCTGCACTGCGGGGTACCACAAGGCTCGGTGCTGGCCCCGTTACTCTTTGCCCTATACCTGATCCCATTGGGTCAGCTGATCAGAACATTCTCTGGCATCACATACCACCTTTATGCTGACGACATCCAGCTGCTTTGCTCTTTTAAACCGGAGCATATGCAGTCCCTCAGCATCCTGATGGAGTGTTTAGCCGCCATCGGGGGTTGGATGGCTAACAACCTCCTGCAATTAAATGCAACCAAGACCGAGGTGTTGGTCATCGCCTCCGATGGCACCAGAGCCAGGGTACTAGAACATCTGGGCCCTCTCAAAACAATGTCCACCCAACCATCAAAACCTCGGTATTCATTTTGACCAGGCAATGCTGCTGGATAAACACGTCAAGACTCTGAGTCGCAATTGCTTTTTCCACCTGCGAAACATCGCGAAATTGCGTTCCATCATCGCCCACTCTGAGATGGAAATGGCTATACATGCCTTTGTATCCTCCAGACTGGATTATTGCAACTCACTGTTCACCTGTCTAAACCAGGCATCCATAAACCGCCTCCAACTGGTTCAAAATGCAGCTGCCAGATTACTCACCAGGTCAAAGAAATCGTGTCACATTACCCCTATACTGGCTGCCTACACTGGTTACCAATCCAGTATAGGATCCAGTACAAAGTGCTTCTCTTTACCTTTAAGTCCATACACGGCCTCGCCCCAGTTATATACATGACCTCATCATACAGCACACCCCAGCCGGTCCTTACGGTCAGCTGACCAGGGCTCCTGGCAGTGCCGCGCACACGATTAAAAACAAAGGCGATCGGTCCTTTGCTGCAGTCGCCCACGCCTGTGGAACACACTTCCGCAGGTGTTGAGAGCAGCTCAGTCCGAAAAAGCTTCAGAAATCAGCTAAAACACATCTCTACAAACAGGCATTTCTGGGTTAGGTTTCTGTGTGTTATCGGTTTTCTGCTCTCTATGTTTAATTTATTGTTTGTTGGTTTCTTCTACTGCGTTTGTGACTGCTCAAAAGTCTTGTGTACTGGAGGTAATGCACCCGCAATTTGTGATGTAGCACTGGCTTCAGCACCTTGCTGCTTTGTTTAACATGATGATATTGATGATGTTGTACTGTTTTTACTGTTTTTATTGTTTTTATTGTAAAGCACTCTGTGTATTCGTACTGCGAAGGGCGCTATATAAATAAACTTTTACTTACTTACTTACTTATTGATTCGTGAATTAATCTTAATTCTTTTATTTTTTGTTTTCCCGTGCCTGAAAAACAATTCTATTCCACGTACATGCATACGCTCATACGTATACATCTGCCTTCATCGATGTATTTTGTTTCTTTAAAAAAAAAATGTTTTAAAGCACACATACAGTACACACATGAACATGCACACTTTTTTTCTTCAATACTCTGACTTTATGATGTTTTGTCCACTGTTTTGTCGTCCTCTAGGTGTTATGTCTATGTATTGTCTTTTGTCTTATAATACAAACATTTAACAAAATAAATGTTATTAAAAAAATTAAAAATTAAAAGAAATTAAAATTAAAATTAAAATTAAAAAATATATGCTTTTTTATTTTTGTAAACAAATTTACAAATCTCTCTACAGTAACACACAGAGCTTATTTGTTCTGTGTTTTTTGCCAGAACAAAGAGTACGGCAAATAAATTGTTCAATATGCTCACTCCAGGCCAGGAACTCTGGGCCTGCTGTGTGTGTGCATGTCTTTGTGAGAGGGTGCATCACTCACGACTCTTCTGCAGGGCTAGATGTGTCTGTGTGATATAATAGATTGAATGATCCTGTGACCTACAGCATACACTGCCGGCGTAAAAACACCAACCTGTGAGTGTTTTGTACTGTATTGATTTTGGAAGAGCAGTTCAGCTTGTTATGCTCCTGGTGTTATGTTTCATTGATGAGATCAGCAGTTTCTTCTTTGTATACAATTAGCCCTTAACAAGGACATAGGGAACCTGTGCTTTGTGCACCATCAGCTCATTCTGGAACACTTCAACCGACTTAAAATTGTCGTCAGTCTTATTTCATGAATTGTTCTTCAGTTCCACGCAACTGAACCGCGTCAGTGTGGTATTGGGGCCTACTGGTGGTGGCTAATGTTGCCTAGAGCTTATAGCTACAAGCAGAGATGAGGAGCGGGCTACAGAGGTCTGGTAAGGTCGTTTCCATCTCCACACTCACAGGTTAATTGGACCCATACATATATATATATAAATATATATAATAATATATATATGCATATTATAATATATATATGTATATATATATAATAATATATATAATATATAATATATAATAATAGATACATATTATATATAATAATATATATGTATATATATATATATTATATATAATTGGATATATATATATATATATATATACATACAGGACTGTCTCAGAAAATTAGAATATTGTGATGAAGTTCTTTATTTTCTGTAATGCAATTAAAAAAACAAAAATGTCATGCATTCTGGATTCATTACAAATCAACTGAAATATTGCAAGCCTTTTATTCTTTTAATATTGCTGATTATGGCTTACAGCTTAAGAAAACTCAAATATCCTATCTCTAAATATTAGAATATCATGAAAAAGTATACTAGTAGGGTATTAAACAAATCACTTGAATTGTCTAATTAACTCGAAACACCTGCAAGGGTTTCCTGAGCCTTGACAAACACTCAGCTGTTATAAATCTTGATTTTAACTTGGTCTGAGGAAATATTAAAATTTTATGAGATAGGATTTTAGAGTTTTCTTAAGCTGTAAGCCATAATCAGCAATATTAAAAGAATAAAAGGCTTGCAATATTTCAGTTGATTTGTAATGAATCCAGAATACATGTATTGCATTTTAGAAATAAGAAAAAAATAAAGAACTATCAATTTTTTCTAAGTTCAATCTACACACATGAACATGCACACTTTTTTTCTTCAATACTCTGACTTTATGATGTTTTGTCCACTGTTTTGTCGTCCTCTAGGTGTTATGTCTATGTATTGTCTTTTGTCTTATAATACAAACATTTAACAAAATAAATGTTATTAAAAAAATTAAAAATTAAAAGAAATTAAAATTAAAATTAAAATAAAAAAATATATGCTTTTTTTATTTTTTTTACAAATTTACAAATCTCTCTACAGTAACACACAGAGCTTATTTGTTCTGTGTTTTTTGCCAGAACAAAGAGTACGGCAAATAAATTGTTCAATATGCTCACTCCAGGCCAGGAACTCTGGGCCTGCTGTGTGTGTGCATGTCTTTGTGAAAGGGTGCATCACTCACGACTCTTCTGCAGGGCTAGATGTGTCTGTGTGATATAATAGATTGAATGATCCTGTGACCTACAGCATACACTGCCGGCGTAAAAACACCAACCTGTGAGTGTTTTGTACTGTATTGATTTTGGAAGAGCAGTTCAGCTTGTTATGCTCCTGGTGTTATGTTTCATTGATGAGATCAGCAGTTTCTTCTTTGTATACAATTAGCCCTTAACAAGGACATAGGGAACCTGTGCTTTGTGCACCATCAGCTCATTCTGGAACACTTCAACCGACTTAAAATTGTCGTCAGTCTTATTTCATGAATTGTTCTTCAGTTCCACGCAACTGAACCGCGTCAGTGTGGTATTGGGGCCTACTGGTGGTGGCTAATGTTGCCTAGAGCTTATAGCTACAAGCAGAGATGAGGAGCGGGCTACAGAGGTCTGGTAAGGTCGTTTCCATCTCCACACTCACAGGTTAATTGGACCCATACATATATATATATATAAATATATATAATAATATATATATGCATATTATAATATATATATGTATATATATATAATAATATATATAATATATAATATATAATAATAGATACATATTATATATAATAATATATATGTATATATATATATATTATATATAATTGGATATATATATATATATATATATATACATACAGGACTGTCTCAGAAAATTAGAATATTGTGATGAAGTTCTTTATTTTCTGTAATGCAATTAAAAAAACAAAAATGTCATGCATTCTGGATTCATTACAAATCAACTGAAATATTGCAAGCCTTTTATTCTTTTAATATTGCTGATTATGGCTTACAGCTTAAGAAAACTCAAATATCCTATCTCTAAATATTAGAATATCATGAAAAAGTATACTAGTAGGGTATTAAACAAATCACTTGAATTGTCTAATTAACTCGAAACACCTGCAAGGGTTTCCTGAGCCTTGACAAACACTCAGCTGTTATAAATCTTTTTTTTAACTTGGTCTGAGGAAATATTAAAATTTTATGAGATAGGATTTTAGAGTTTTCTTAAGCTGTAAGCCATAATCAGCAATATTAAAAGAATAAAAGGCTTGCAATATTTCAGTTGATTTGTAATGAATCCAGAATGCATGACATTTTTGTTTTTTTAATTGCATTACAGAAAATAAAGAACTTTATCACAATATTCTAATTTTCTGAGACAGTCCTGTATATATGCAGTAAATCTCAAGACCTGTAAGCAGGTTTTAGTGTGTACAATTGGTGGACTACTCCTTTAAGGTGATCTGACCTGATCCAGAAACCAGTCGGGTCGACTGCCGGAGCCATCGATACGAAGCCTCATTTTCCTCAGTGGAGCAATGTCGTCTATCTCCATGTTGAAAGTGTCCTCCTGACCGCGCTCGAACCTGTCGGCAAACAACAGCACCATGAGACGGTCTTTTTATTTCACATTGTTTCTTCACGTCGTCTTCCTCCATGTTCAGGTACCTGTCCTCGTTCTTCTGCAGCAGCATCTCCTCTGTGCTGCCATTGGATCCGAACACAGACATGAAGATCTGGGTGTCTGTCCCTGCGTTCTGCACGTCTCCCGTTACCACGGTCACCTCGTAAATAACCTGACGGGAACATATTAGACATTTTACTAGCTGTCACTGGGCATGGATATTCATTTGTTTTGAAGATTATAAACAACATTGTTATTTTATTTTTAAGTAACCATGAGGTTGACTGCGATGCTGTAAAAATAAACCAGAATGAAGCCCTCGGAAGTTACTTATTCTCTTAATTTAAAGAGATGTTTGATTCTTATCTTCAATAAATCAACTTCCAATAGGTACATTTTCCTCTACACCAATAATGTTGCGACTCACATTTATTTTCGTGCCATAAACTGGTTTTAGCAATATAATAAATCTACTTTTTAATTTGAAATTTGAAAAATGTTTTACTGAAAAAGAAAGAAATTAAAATAAAAAAGGCAAAACAGAATAACAAATTATTATAATAATGAGTAATGAAACGCTCACCCCCAGACCCACCACACTCACCCACGGACCCACCCCACCCATGGCCTTCATATTCTTACACATGAATCTATTTTTTTGAGACATATTGTTCGCATCTTTTCCCATCTCAGATATTACTGAATGTATAACTGAAAGGTTTTCTTAAACGTTTATGAAATTCATTCATCGAAACCAAGATATGCATCACATTTAAAAGCTTTTATTTGGTGTTCAAAGTAAATAGCTCCATTGGTTTCATTCGTGACAGAATGACTCATTAATTCATCATCATTCATCTTTTGCGTTAATTTAATGTAACTGTGTTGCACGTTCTTAGCTGAACGAGTGATAACACGTCACACCACTGGGATCACATACCTGCTGGGAGATGCAAATGGCCTCTGCATCCAGCACGTTAAACACTCGAGAAGTCAAACCATCTCCTCGATCTTTGGCCAGCCAGCACTTGCAAGCGAAGACATATTTGACCCCTTTGGTTGGCACGGCAACTGACAGCTCATCAACCAGCCAGCAGCTCTCCGGAGTGGCCCCGTCATGACCGAGCTGCAGGGAGGATGAGCAACAATCACCTCGAGGGACCAAGGGGTATTTTACTCAAAGAGCTTCTCCCCTCCCTCACCTCGACTTTTTTGATCTCCCCCACATCTGAGCCGTGGGACTGAAAGCTCTCCAGAGAGTCGGCCTCGAAGCCCTGCCTCTCGTCCGGCAGGTCCAGCCACAGCCTCTCCGTCTGGGTGTGATTGGCACCGATTATGATGACGTAAGCCCGGCTGGTGGTGCTCGCGTCACGCTCCGGTCCGGTGCAGATGGTGAAGTGGTATGGTATGACTGCACGGGAAGGGAACAGCACGTGTTCACAGAGAGCAGGAGATTGTGTCAAGATGTGCTAGGATAGGGATGACAGACATTCACAGGAAGTGTTTTCTTACTCGGGAGCTCAACTTCCTCCTCCTTCTTCTTTTTGCTCTTTTTGTTCATGTTACTGTCGACGCTCTTCACCGTCACGACCGAGCTCTTCTTTTTGCTGTTGAGGCTTTCTCTAACACCCTCGTAGCCCTGAAAGAACACACACACACACACACACACAGTGATGCAGAAATACACACCAACACGGAGGCTTACTTATATCTAAAGAAACACACAGCCACGGTGGCAATGTTTGTAATAAAACAGTTTGTTGTGTGATTGTATTTAAAGGGTTAGGTCACCCAAATCAAGACGAAAAACATGTATACCACGATAGTTTTAGTATTGTTTATGTTCATAATGATAATTTTGGGGGAGTGGCTTTGGAGGGAGGCCTGAAGGGACTTTCTTGCTAACTCAGAAGCTTTTGGAGTCAGTGCTGCTTTCATTAGAAAAGAGTGGGCTTGGGTTTTTGTTTGGAAATATATATACATATAATATATATAAAAAGAATATATATATATATATATATATATAAAATATAATATATATATAATATATAAAAAGCATATATATATAAAATAGAATAGATGTATAATATATAAAAATAATGTATATATATATAATATAATATATATAATATATACCAAGAATATATATATATACTGTATATATAATATAATATATAAAATGAATATATATATATAATATAATATATGTATAATATATAAAATGAATACATTTATACATATAATATAATATATATAATATATAAAATGAATATATATATATAATATAATATATGTATAATATATCAAATGAATACATATAAATAATATATATATAATATAGAAAAAGGATATATATATATATATATATTTTAGCGCACTCACACTTCGTTTCTTAAGATTAACAACTCTGCCTTTAAAAGATAATGAGCAAGCTAAACATTATATCTATGAACATCATCATGTTAACGTTGTTGTGAGCATGTTAGCATGCTAACATTAGCATTTCCTACATCTTCACAGAGCCGCGTAGCTGCAGAATGATAGTCTTGTCCACATGTTTATATCCGTGCTCTAAGACCGACAACATTCCTTTCATTGACATCGGATCGAAACCAAAAACCTCAGAATATATCTTTAAAACCCTCAGCTCATAAATCGACAATATGTCGGAGAGAAACCATTTTTTTTAAAGTGTCTTTTTGTAATTTGGGTGAACGGACCCAAGTCTTTTTAATCTCTACCTCTCTTTCTACTTGTAGAATCTCTTTTCCTATTTGCACACACAACCTACCTTCACATAGAAGACTCTGTCAATGCGCCGGTCCTCCCTCTTCCTGGACAGCCAACGTTCACACAAGAAGAGATAGGCCTCTTCCGTATCCACGTCGACCACCTCCACCTGGTCCAGGTACCAGTCGGCGCTCATCATGCTGTTATCGTGGCGGATCTTGATCCTGAAAACCTGCCCGAGGTCAACGGCTTCTATGGTGAACTTATCCACCTGGGGAGGAAAAGCGTGAAGGGTGTATTTGCTGTAATTTAATTTAATAAAGCTCATTATGTCCGTATTGTTTGACAAAACGCTTTCTTACAGATCCTCGTTCAAACTTGTTGCCGTTTGTCTCTGACTTTCGGAGCTTCCTCTCCCCGGTGTCCCCCTGGTCCCCGTAAATGGTGAGGAAGACGTTGGCATCGGTGCCTCCTCCGTACTCATCGCCCGTCATCACTGACACGTCGTACGTGTGAGCTGTAGTGGGGCACATGGACCACAGACACGCACACGCGGGGGTCAATTTCAGTGCAATTGGCAGAAAATAGAATAAAAATAGCCATTTTTCATCCCTGTTTGGTGCCACTGGCATACAGAGACTCACTCAGGGATAAGAGAGGTACCTGGGAGAGCTGAGAGGAGGAGCAGGAGGAGCAGGAGGGGGGGGGGGGGGGGGCACAACAGGGTGACATACACCTCTGTTCTGTTTATGTGTGTGTGAATGCAGAATGTATTGATTGTCTGCGTGTGTTCACAACGTACTCTCCAGGGCGTCGTCCACCTCCACTTCGGTGAATTTCAGGCTCCCGTCTCGTGAAAGTTTCTCGGTGATGATGTCGGAGGGCACCAGCTCCCTCACCGTCTCTCCATCGTCCTCAGACTTGGCGAGCCAGCATTCGCATGGGAAGATGACGGTCTCCGAGCCCTGCAGAGAGAGAGAGAGAGGCTCATTTCATTCCTGTGTTTTTTTGGGCCTCATGTTCTGTTATTGTCTCAGCCTCTGACATCACAGCGCTCATCTATCTGTGAGGAGAACATCCCCACCTGCTGACCAGACACAGCATGTGTGTTTCACCAGGGGCAAGCATTTGACTTTTTATTTCACTACCTATACAATGATAACAGAAAAAAACATGTTCCATACAAAAATTCACTTTGGTCAATGCCTTGTGTATATATTTTGTACATATTTTGTATATATTTTGTATATATTTTGTACATATTTTGTATATATTTTGTTTCCTCTGTATATTTTGTATTTTAGTATTAGTAGTTAGTATTTAGGATTGTTATTGTGTTTTATTTTCATCTTTTATTTTCTATTAATGATCTAATGTGCACCCGCTGCTGTGATCCTGAAATGTCCCCACTGTGGGACCAATAAAGGATTATCTTATCTTATCTTATCTTAAAACATATCGTCTCATATAATATGATGCATTGTTCCACACAGTATATGAAGTGGTTAATAAATAGCTGCATCTTTTACTACAATGCTAAAATGCTGCTTACATTGTCAGTAATAATCATTAAATAATATGATTTATAATATATGACCACAACAACATTTCCATAGTATTTTAAAAGGATTTGTCCCCGGTACTCGGTACCTTTCCCTTCCTGAGCAGACGTCTGATCTCCACGCTGTCCAGATGCCAGCCCGGGTTGATCCCGCGGTTGTCGTGGCCGATCCGGATCTTTTCAATGACATCGCCCACATCTTCTAGCTGCACAGAAAGCAGAAATGTATGAACTCAATTTATTATATTTAGCATTGTTTTTACTCCAGTAAACACACTGATGGGCCTTGTTGTTCTTCTCTGAGCTTGACCTCTTGTACCTCAACAATAAACATGTCTTCAGCTTCTCTCTCAAAGTACATCCTCCTCTCCCTCTTGTTGACACACAGACTCTTTTGCTGGGTGCACACCGCATCGCGCCCGTAGAGGACGATGAAGACGTCGGCGTCCGTGCCGGCTGCAAACACGTCGCTCGTGGAGACTTTAATTTCATAAGGAACAACTACACAATTCAGAAACAAATAAAAAATAAAAACACAACCAGTTATGTGCATCAAATAACCAACATATTTGTTTGCAGTGCCCTTTGCAGTGATTTACATGGGGTGTAAAGCTCCGTCTGAAGAGAATTAGGGAAAAGGTCCCTGACGATGGCCCCGTCATCCTCGCCTTTATCCAACCAGCGGCCGCAGGGGAAGTGCAGTTTCAGGCCAAGAGACGGGGCATCGATCTCCACCCAGTCAAGGAACCAGCCTGCTGATCCTCCACCTTCAATATTACACACAAATGATGGTGACCATGTGGACTAATGGTGCACTATCCATCGCACAGGCTGGTTGTCCTACCGTACCACAGTTGTCGTGTCCGACACGCAGCTTCTTCAGGGGTCCAATGTCCACGGCCTCCACGATGAACTCATCGACCATAGCGCGCTCAAATTTATTCTTATGAGTTTTTGAAGCCTTCAGGTTAATTATCCCTGTACACACATCACAGAGGAATGTAATCATTTAAATATAAATTTATATATATATATATATATATATAGAGCGAGAGAGAAAGAGAGAGAGGGAGAGAGAGAGAGGAATTTAAGCATTTAAATATAAATTATATATATATTTATAATTCATCATCATTTAAATAAAAATTATATATATATACTGTATATATACATATATAAATTAATCATCATTTAAATATAAATTATATATATACATACAGGACTGTCTCAGAAAATTAGAATATTGTGATAAAGTTCTTTATTTTCTGTAATGCAATTAAAAAAACAAAAATGTCATGCATTCTGGATTCATTACAAATCAACTGAAATATTGCAAGCCTTTTATTCTTTTAATATTGCTGATTATGGCTTACAGCTTAAGAAAACTGTAAAATCCTATCTCATAAAATTTTAATATTTCCTCAGACCAAGTTAAAAAAGATTTATAACAGCTGAGTGTTTGTCAAGGCTCAGAAACCCTTGCAGGTGTTTCTGAGTTAATTAGACAATTCAAGTGATTTGTTTAATACCCTACTAGTATACTTTTTCATGATATTCTAATATTTAGAGATAGGATATTTGAGTTTTCTTAAGCTGTAAGCCATAATCAGCAATATTAAAAGAATAAAAGGCTTGCAATATTTCAGTTGATTTGTAATGAATCCAGAATGCATGACATTTTTGTTTATTTAATTGCATTACAGAAAATAAAGAACTTCATCACAATATTCTAATTTTCTGACAGTCCTGTATGTGTATATATATATTTATATATATATATAAATCCATCATTATTTAAATATAAATGATGTATACATATACTGTATCTATATATATATATATATATATTCACCATCATTTAAATATAAATTATATATATATACTGTATATATATATATATATATATAAATTCATCATCATTTAAATATAAATTATATATACATATACTGTATATATATATATATATATATAAATTCATCATCATTTAAATATAAATTATCTATACATATACTGTATATATATATATATATATATATATATATATATATATATATATAAATTCAGTGTTCTAGTCTGAAGTATCACCTGTGTCATCTTTGGTGCCGTACAGAATCATAAAGATATTAGCGTCAGTTCCTCCATACTTTTTGTCACCAGTTTTTATCCTCATTGTGTACGTTGTTGACATGGCTGTGAAAACAAATAAGAAGAAACCAGAAGCAATAAAAATAATGTGATCGTTATTCCTATTCACACAAAAAAGCATAATGTCTTCTTCAGTGTTCAGGTGTCCTCTCACCTTTCTGTTCCAGACCAAGTGTGGTTTCAGAGTCTTCATCATCACTATCATCTCCTTTCTTCATGAAGGCCTCGTCCACAGGGACTAGCTCCCTGGCAAGCTGACCATCGTCCTCATCAACAGCCAGCCAGCGTTTACAAGGGAAAAAGTACCTTAAACACGATACATAAAGAATATATAATACATGCTGCGCAGTGACCAGCACAACAGTCTGTTGAGGACCATCACATGTTGCTGTGTCTCAAAATACTCAAAGAAAGGAGCTCACTGTTGGATCTTTATGTTGACATTTGTATTTAGTTTTACTGTAAAGTAATGTGTTCATCATTGCTTATTTAAGTTATATTTTGATATGGTAGAAGAGCTTTTTCTCATGATAGTTTTCATTTAATTCATTGTGATGTTTAAATATATTTAGTTTTTTGATTGGTTCACTGATTGGGTAACACTGGGCACCTGTGGTTATATGTGTGGGTAGCTTCAGGACCAGCATGCACCGGGGTGGCCTGTGGTTTCTTGCCAGCTCATGAGAGGCAGTGTCAACATTTTGTTATTTTGCTTGTTTGTTTATGAAATAAATGATCAGAATAATGGAATATGGACATGAACATTATACTTTCTTTTATCTGCGTCAACTCCAAAACCCCCAAAGTGCGTCAGAGACAATTTGATTTATAGTTTTGATTCATTTATTAGACAAATGGCCACTACACTGTCTCTGTCTGGCTGTTGCTTCACCAGAGTACCATTTCCCGCCACACGGTGGCGCTCTACCAACATTTAATGAGCAACGCTTTGCTCTTAAAGCTGTAGCTGTGAAGGTTGATTCTGTTTTGGGAAACCTGTGGCACTGATGTGTTCTCAATGACTCAGCAAGGTGTGAATAATGTATTAGCAATTAAATAAATGACGCTCTATTTTCTGTAATTAATAGGTTTAATTATTCAAGGTATTTGACTGAAGATGCAGTTACACGTCTGACTTAACGCCCAGATGGAGCTCTGCTCTCGCATCATGACTTACGTGGTGTCATCTTTGTTGTCTACGATTTCAACTCGGTCCAAAAACCAGCCGGCGCTGGCCTGAGAGTTGTCATGTCGGATCCTCAGCTTCTTCAAGGTCCCCAAGTCCACCGCTGTGATGTTGAAAATGTCCTCCTGGGTCACATGTGATCCAACCGGGGACAAAAGGGGTCAAGAAAGGTCACAGGTCTCAGCTTAGTCGTCCATGAGAACCTCATTACTTATGTATTTGATCTGTATTTAACCTGCAAGGCCTTAGAGACAACATGTGTTGGACAATTAAGGCTTATCAGTATCAATGGTAGCACTCACGACCATGTAGAACACAGAAGATCAAACACATCTTTACACTGTGATGTTTCCACATGCACCACCTGTTAAGCTTCTCCTGATTCTAGCCTCATATGTAACAAACAAGAGGTGTGAATCTTCTCATGCACTCTCTGCAAGGAAGTGAAAAACTATACTATAAAATGAGCTCGTCGAGAACCGACGGAAGGAAAGCTTACATGGCCTTTCTCATATTTATTCAAGTTGTTGGCCTTCCTGAGCCGCCGCTCGCCCGTGTCGCCGATCTCTCCGTAGATGTTGACGTAGACGTCGGCATCGGTCGCCGCCCCCCACATAGTCCCAGTGAACACATGAACCTCATATGAGCTCACTGGGATGAAAACACAAGAAAGTGTGCATCATGAGTAAAATTGTAACACTGCTTGTGAATTCATAATGTCAACATTAAAACAAACAATCCATCCTCTGGGAGCAAATAACAGTCGTCCAGCACGTTACATTCATCTCGACTCACCCTCCAGGTCTTCATTGCCCTCAGTCAGCAGCTCCACCACCAGCTCCCCATCCTCCTCATCCCTGGCCAGCCAGCGGCCGCACGGGAAAGAAAAGGTCTCCACTACTTCCTGCAGCTCCTCCACTATCTCCACCTCCTCCTCTTCCTCTTTCTTTTTCTTCTTCTTATCCTTCTTCTTGTCTTTCTTGGTGTCCGGCTTCTTCACCTCAACCTGCACCATCGCCATCTTCAGCCGCTTGACGTCCACCGTCTCCAGGAACCAGCCGTCTCCGACACCCTTCCCGTCGTGGTAGATGCGGATCTTGTAGATCGTACCGACATCCAGAGCCTCAATCTGGGTTGTAGGTATGATACGAAGGGTCAAACGAGGACTGACGGTCTCCTACGTGCATTGAGACAACACCAGACGTTATACAGACCCTGAAGATCTCAGTGGTGGCGCGTTCGAAATTGTTGGAGCGACTCTTGAGCACAAGGACTTCGGTTTTCCCTTCATCTCCGTAGATCTGACAGAAGACATTCGCGTTGGTGCCGGCTGCATGCTTGTCCCCTGTGACCACTGTTACTTCGTAGTTGATCACTGAAGGAGAAGAAGAGGCAGCGCAATATTCCTCGACTCAAAACCACTGTGTTTTAAATGATTGCTCTGACTGCTCTGTGTCGGTGTTATTTACATTTTTCGATTTCCAAGACCTCACTGGGATAGATCTCCACCTCCACTTTCCCGTCAGCCTCGTCCTTGCAGAGCCAGCGGTGGCTTGGGAACATGTACTGCATCCCATGAACCGGTACAGAGATCTGCACACTGTCCAGAAACCAGCCGGCCCGCAAGCCCTCATTAGTGTGACCAATCAGGAAACGGCTGATCTGTAAGCACAGAGATGTAACCGAATAATCATAAAGTCTGTTCTCTGTGAAGCGTATTCACGTCTGCAGAACTTGCCCGTCCAATGTCATAGGTGTCGATGGTGAAGATGTCCGTCTGTCCCGCCTCAAAGTAGTTCCTGAGGTCGTTGTCGGACACCGCCAGTATCATCTTGTTGGTGTCGCCCTTCTCTCCGTACAGCTTGACAAACACCTTGGAGTCCGAGCTGGCCCCATTCACACTGCCGGTCTTAATCGCTATATGGTAGCTGACATCTTGGGAGGATGGGGAGATGGCAATTAAAGATGATTTTTAAAATCCACAATGAAATGAAAGTTTGCTTAACCTATATATCGTTTGTTTGAAATGTTATCGAGGCACTCACTAAAGAGGAGCAGGCCGTCTCCAGCCGGGACTAGCTCACGGATGATCTGTCCATCGTCTTCATTACGGTCCAACCACCTGAAGCAGAAAAAGAAACCCATAAACACAGGCACTCTGAATCCTCAAAAGACTGAAATCCAGCCTCCCACTACAAATGTAAATGTGTGGAAAGAATTTCTAAACATGGAAACACACGAGAAACAGGGAGATAAGGATTTATTCATTATAACAATCACACGTGTCAGGTCTAAGTTAATACTTCAATTTAAAATCACTAAACATTTAGTGTGGACTAAGATTATTGAAGCAATGTAATCACCTTGAGAACACAAAACAATCAAACAACTGATCTACGTATAAGTTTGAAACGATTCCCCTTCTCAGGACCGACTGTGCCTGTTTCTAGATGTAACACTGCACCTCCACCTGGCGGTCTGGCTCCAGTTACTAAAGGATGGAGCGGCCTGGCTGCTGCATTTAATCCCTATTTGTCGTGGCAGAGTCATCCATCAGCCGCCTAACGACTTGAACACCTGCCACTGGAGAACGCGTCAAGGGAGGCATGGCCTGTATGTGAAGCTTTCTGGGCAATCGTGTCTGCAGCTGTTTCATGTTTTGTTTGGTGATCCAGCCCAAAGAAGTAATAACAAAATGTAACACACTTATTTTCTTTCTTGGGCAATCCAAACCCCATAAGTGTGTATGCAACAGCCCGAATCTTGGCATGAAGACTAGAAACACTGCTAAACTGAGCCAACTGCCTCCTGGCTACACAGCTTCAGATGGACCATGAAGACACAAGAGTGGTTTCACACAACTTTCTACAAGAAAGCATCGAACTCTTAAAAAAAAAAAAGAAGATGTACTGTCCCTTTAAGTCACGTCTCAAGTCGTATTGCCTTGCCTGAAACAGGGGAACTCGGTGGCCGAGCTCTCTGGCTGGCCCTCCTCCCGGATCATCACCTTATCGAGGAACCAGCCGCAGCCTCCCCCGCGGCCATCATGGCCGATACGAACTCTGCGAACTTGGCCCAAAGACACGGACTCGATGAGAAACTCATCGTGCTGAGGGAACGCAGAGGGGGAATCGGATTAAAAGATGTTTGCTGCGCATTTCACAGACAATTTGAATAACTGTGTGCGTTTTAATAATGCACTCACATTGCCCTTTTCAAATTTGTTGACATTGTTCTTGCTCATAAACATGAGTCTCTCCCCCGTGTCACCCAGGTCACCGATGACATTGAGGAAGACGCTGGCGTCCGTGCCACTGCCACTGACGTTGCCAGTGCAGATGGTAACACGATACTTTATCACTAGAAAAAAACACAAAGGAAGAGGAGGACACTCACATGAAGCACCAACATGCACACGGAGTTTGAGTATCTGCACTGAGTTTGTCCTCAGTCGATTTCTTACGGGCCAGCGGCTCTTCGATGAGCTCTCCGGTGGCCGGGAGTTCTCTGACGATCTCATTGTCGTCCTCGTTGATGTCCAGCCAACGGCCACATTCAAAAGAATATTTCTCCATCGTCAAGGTCTTGAGCAAAGTGACCTGCAGAGAGCAACATCCTCATGTGTCATCAAGCACGTCTTCATCTCGGGTTCAGGATTTAACCTCCAAGCAAATGACGACTACAGAAGTGACATAAATACACATTATGGTGCAATAGAGTACGTTACTTCTGAGTCAAATAAATGTAATGCCATGATTTTCATAAAAGCATATAACTGAGAAACAGTGTGGTGTCCCCCTGTGAAAGCATCGCAGGTTTATTTATACTTAGTCTCTCTCTCTCTCTTCTCTGTATCTGAGATCAGGTGCGAGGTTTAACCATCATTCCATGTCTAGTTTAGTGTTTAGTGCTAAGAGGGAACATAAAACAGACAAACAGCTCCCACCGGCAGAGAGAGCGATGGGTCTCACCGTCGCTAAATGCCATCCAGCGAACGGATGTCTCTTTTCGTGCCAGATGCGTACTTTCCGCAGTTTCCCCATGTCTGGCATTTCAATCTACAGCGAAAAGAAACAACATGTACTTACAAAAAGATCTTGGCACCCTCGAGGAGTTTGTAATGTGAGAGTGGAATAAATGATCCAGAGCGTACCATGAATTTATCAAGCTGGGCCTGCTCGAAGCTGTCCGAGTTGTTTTCCAGTCTGATCTCGTCAGACTTGCCCTTCTCTCCGTAGATCTGCAGAAACACCTGGGCATCGGTCCCTGCCCCCTTCACATCTGATGTCAAAATCCACAGGGACCATGGGTACTCTGGAGTAGAATTCAATGAAATGCAACTTGAATTCTATCTTGGTGAAGAGGAGATGTGTGATTTACTTTTCTTCCAATGAGGAGAGATCTGCGAGTCGACTGAAAGTACCCACTCTTCTGTTTCCTCTGCCTTTGAGAGACCATCTCGTACAGCTCCCTCTCGATCAGCCCGTCCCCCTCGTCCTCGTCCAGCCACTTCCCGCACGGGAACGTCTGCTCGATGCCCGTGAACGGGCAGTATATCACAACCTAGAGAGGGGCAGCAGGCGCTTGGTGGGTGAAGGACATTGTGAGAGTTAGGGTTAGAGGGTTAGGGTTAGGGTTAGAGGGTTAGGGTTAGGGTTAAAGGGTTAGGGTTAAAGGGTTAAGGTTAGGGTTAGGTTAGGGTAGGGTTAGGGGGTTAGATTAGGTTTAGGGTTAAAGGGTTAGGGTTAAAGGGTTAAGGTTAGGGTTAGGTTAGGGTAGGGTTAGGTGAGGGTTAGAGGGGTTAGGGTTAGGTGAGGGTTATGGTAGGGGTACCTTTTCACTGTACCATCCAGCCCCTACGGCCCCGTTGTCGTGCCCGATGGTGACCCTGCTGAGCGGGCTGATGAGGTCACAAATCTCCACGTTGAAAATGTCGATGAGACCGCGCTCGAAGGCACCGCCCTCCAGGAACACTTTGCCGCTGTTCTTTAAGCCCTTGGAGCCGTGCATGACGATGTGGATCTTAGAGTTGGTGCCTGCACCCCTCACGTCGCCAGTCATTACTTGTACATTGTATACGATTCCTAAGTATATTCAGGAAGATGCACAAAAACAATTTACATTTCATCACTGGTTTTTTTCTTTTAAGAAATCAACATATATCCTTGGTAAAAATGTTTTACTTCTGTTGTTAGGTCAACACTGTAAATCTCTAAAAAAGGACATTTAAAATGTATTTTAAGTGAAATAGTGGCTTGTGTTTATCTCACCCATTGGTTGCACAGATCCAACCAACACGTCTCTCTGTATTTTGCCATCGCATTCATCCATGGCAAACCAACGATTAACTGGGAACTCATAGATTTCTTTATTCCCCATGTCATCAATCACTACCTGGAGAGGCACATCATGCACCATTATTTAAATGCATGTGGGCAGGCCCGTACAATGGATGTGTGTGTGGATTGGAACATGCCTTGTCTAGAAACCATCCAGCTGATGAGCCTCTGTTGTTGTGGCCAATCGTGATTTTCCTCAGCCTTCCCAAGTTTGGCGCCTCGACCGTGAACTTGTCCTCTGACGCGCGCTCAAAGTTGTCTTTGTCACTGTCCAGTCGCCTCTCTCCTTTTTATAACAAACAAAGCATTTTGGACAGGAGTCAAACATATTGAGATGAATCGCATAGCTACAATCATTAAAGAAATAATAACTACACAATGTTTGTCATGGATCACTTCATCAACATAAATGTAATTGCCTATATACATTTATAATAATATAATATATTAATATTATATTATAATCTAATAATATTATTATCTAATAATAGTATAATAATATTATAATTATAATTTTTATAATAATAATGAATATAATATAATAGTAATATAATAATAATATCTTAAAAATAATAATAATATTATAATAATGAAAATTAATCATAATATATTTTATTAATAATAATAATAATCATGAAAAAAAGCCTCTTTAATTATAATAGAAATGATAATGATAATTTAAAAAATGTGCAGCCCTACCTGTATCACCATTCTCTCCAAAGACGTTTAGGAAGACGTATGCATCAGTTCCACTTCCCTTCATGTCAGCAGTGAACACACTCACTATGTACTTATTTGCTGCAAAACAGGAAAACAAGAATACAGTGACTTATTTAACGATGTAGTTTATTATTACCAATGTTCTATCTCTTCGCACTATTTAATCAGAATTAGTTGGACTTTTTTATTTTCATTGGACAGCTGCCTACAAGTCCACGCTGAGATGGTTTCCAAGTTAAATATTCATAACAGTGCGTGTGTGTGCGAGTGTGTGTTTGTGTGTGTGTGTGTGTGTGTGTGTTGTGTGAGTAACAGCCACATCACCCTGACCACTCCCTCACAGTGCAGCGTCTTCTCGGCTCCACAGCGCTCTGCTCGACTGACTGCAGGTACTGAGATGTTAGATCACATTGCAGTGCACCTGACCATCATACTCTGATGGAATTAAATTACCAAATGAAACAGTAGCCAGATCTGAACGCTATCAGGCACCTCTATGTACCTCTATGAACTATTTTATAGTTTGTTTTTTTAAAGCGTTTTTTTTCTGCCTAACAATAGTGTCAAATATATTTTAAAGAGACTAACATTAGATTAGATTAGATTAGATTTTCCTTTATTAGTCCCACAGTGGGGACATCTCAGGATCGCATGCAGCAGTGGGTGCACATTAGAGCATTAATAAACATAAAAGATACAAATAAAACACAATAACAATACTAAATACTAAATACTAAATACTAATACTAAATATACAGAGGAAACTATAGGAAAGATACACAAGGCAGTGACCAAAGGGAATTTCCAGCAGGCTAAAGTGTCCAGGAAAATAAAGTTTAATTGACATTAAAGCATTAGTATGAAAGAGTTTCTGAGTAGTTGTGAGATGGCATGGCTGGATGTTATCTTAAAACTATTCTTTCTGACTGAAACCCGGTGTTTGTCTGCTATGCGGGGGAGGTATTTGGAATTTTAATCAACTGATATTTCCTTTGAACCCTCGTGAGTCCGAGTGTGCTTCGTGTTTGTCCTACAGTGACCTACATTTGGGGACGTCCATGGGGTTCATGCTGCCCAGCAGGTCCCTGACAAACTGGTTGTCCGCCTCCTCCCGACTCAGCCAGTTGTTGCAGGCGAAGTAAAAGCGCAGATGTGGCCGGTTCATGTCGGTCACCACCACCCTGTCCAAGAACCAGCTGCCGTTCATCCCCGTGTTGTCGTGCTCGATCCTGTGGAGTCAACCGTCATAGTGTGACATGAATTCATCCTGCAGGCAATCACAAATACGTTTTCCACATCACAAAAACCAATGCCTCTTTTTATAATTTGTAAAGTCTGTTTCTAGGTTTATAGTCTGAATTTCACTTGAGGAGTGGGAAGCTTTGTAAGAGTTGTAATAACTGTCAGTTTAAGATTCAATGTCGACGACAATGTTGTCGACATTGAATCTTGGAAGTAGTAGTTTACAATCGCAACTCAAACTCCTCTTCTGGAGGTTTCATTCATATCACAAAGATATATATCTATATCAACGGATGCAGTTTGCTCAGTTATTTTGCATCTGAAATGCGAGATCAACAATATTTAGTAATAAAAGAGACAAGGAATGCTTGAAATTGTACCTTGAGGTTAGATGGTTTTGTCAAAAAATTGTAAAACACCCTTGGGGGACAAAGCAAACCTTCTATAGTTCTCAATTTTCTGAAGAACCTCTACTTTTGAAACCTCAGGCTAAATGTATCCTGCCGTTCATGTGATGTAACTCCTCTGGAGTAAGACACTAACTCCCAACAGATGGGGTTTAACCTTCTACCACTGGCTGAAATCCTTTCATGGCCACAGCTGGAAAATAAGTGATAAACGTTCCTGAGTGAGCCTCTGTGTAAGCTGGTATCCTGAGTGAGGTACACTGAGCATCAACTGATGCTGTCAGTGACCTGTAGCTGTGGGTATCTGCTGCAGCCATGCAAAAAAGGGGCATAAATAGATTTATATATACGTTATCACAAATCCCTGCCAGCGCTGCAGGATTTTCTATCCCATTAGATTTGCTGTGCAGTACCTCAGCTTCTTCAGAGGCCCCACGTTGTGCGTTTTGATACGGAAAACATCCGTTTTATTCTTCTCAAATGCAGTTCGGCTCCTGTAAATTGGAGGGGGAAAAAGGAGAAATTAGAATTTGGAAGGAAGATAAATTGAGTGTTATGTGTGTGTGTATATGACAGAGAAAGAGAGAGAGACATGTTCGACTTGATTGGTAGAGATCACAGGGGGCAATGAAACATAGTCCAAGCAACAACTGAACTGAACCCCGGAGCAGCCAATGGCATCTCCTGAGTGACTCGGCTTAGGGGTCTCGCTGTATCATCTGAAACCTCCTGAGGCTCGGCCCAGTCAACGTTTCCGCCTCCTCGTGTACTTCTACCCCTCACAGAGCTGTGTGTGCATTGAGGACCCCCTCTGCACATAGAGAACCAGACACCCTCTTTTCCATGAACAGAGAATACCTGCCTTTGTCTGTGACCCACATCTCCATCTGTTCTCATCTCCCTGCAATATTCAACCCATGCTTTCATAATTAAAGTGCACAGTGTCATATACAGGACTGTCTCAGAAAATTAGAATATTGTGATAAAGTTCTTTATTTTCTGTAATGCAATTAAAAAAACAAAAATGTCATGCATTCTGGATTCATTACAAATCAACTGAAATATTGCAAGCCTTTTATTTTTTTTAATATTGCTAAAATTGCTGTAAGCCATTTTAATATGGCTTACAGCTTAAGAAAACTCTAAAATCCTATCTCATAAAATTTTAATATTTCCTCAGACCAAGTAAAAAAAAAAATTATAACAGCTGAGTGTTTGTCAAGGCTCAGGAAACCCTTGCAGGTGTTTCGAGTTAATTAGACAATTCAAGTGATTTGTTTAATACCCTACTAGTATACTTTTTCATGATATTCTAATATTTAGAGATAGGATATTTGAGTTTTCTTAAGCTGTAAGCCATAATCAGCAATATTAAAAGAATAAAAGGCTTGCAATATTTCAGTTGATTTGTAATGAATCCAGAATGCATGACATTTTTGTTTTTTTAATTGCATTACAGAAAATAAAGAACTTCATCACAATATTCTAATTTTCTGAGACAGTCCTGTACTGTAAACGAAATAATTGCCAAGAATGAATTACTGTCGAACACATATAAACCCACATATAAACCCTCGTTCTCTGTTTCCATGTCAAATCACCTGTAAGACAATAATGGGGAGACATTGATTATGCCTCAACGCAAACCCAATGCAAACTTTGGAATTCATGCAATTTTAATTTGTTGTGATCACAATAAATTTCCAAAGAGTTGCATTTTTAATCTGCCGCGATTCTTTAATCGGGCAAATATGCTTTGAGACATAGAAACCCTCCCTTACCTGTATCATGTAATGAAGTTGTAATCCCTCATCACACGATACAGGCAGGACCTAATATATATCGGAGTAAGGTGAAACTCCTAATGCTCGATATGTTCTTATGACTAAAGTGACTTATCAACATCCATGTTGGGTATTCCACCTGCTGAGCAACTCTATGGCCACACAGCACGGAGCGACTGAATACACAGCATGTTGATGCTGTCTGCATGGGACCAACACAAGGTGTGAGTGACACGCTCCAGTGTGCCTTACAATAAGTTGGTATATCCTATACGCTACACAGGTAACCCTATCTGTCAATCAATGTGTGGAGAGATAAAGGGAGCCTGCTGATGATAAGATCCCCTGAGAGTCATTTGATCATCCACAGAAATGACATCGTGGTCTTCTTTCATTTGCCTCTGAATGGAAAAGAAGACCGGCCATGTCACATAGTTCCTCCTTACTCCAGATATTCTCTGTCCGACATGTTTAAAGGACTGTATAGAAGAGAGATTCCTGCACTACAACCACACCTTGGTGGAACGTGCGCTGCTGCTCTGACATCGAAGGACATTTCAGGTTCAGGTTGATATAGTTTTGACAAAGAGGTCAAAAGGACACAATTTATTGAGTCATGATTGATCCGTATAGGCATGAGGTTAATGTCGATCAGGAATGCTCCCCCATACAGTGTTAGATACAAAATACAACTCAACACAAGGACTGCATCTTAACCATCCTTTTAGCCGACTGATTATAAAATACCTCTTTTCTGTGCTGAAAGATCAGAAAAGAATAAAAAAGGTTAATGTTAATAGTTGACAATGAAACAAGTATTAAACTAGCTAAGCTTTCCAACAACATAACCTGAAGCAGAATGACATCCAATTGACTTTAAGCGACGCACAAAACCCTGTTATGAGGGAAATAAGTCAAAGCATAGCAAGTCATTGAGACATGATTTAGAGGTTTACACTTTAACACAATGACATCACGCCATCACGATGACATACACCCTTTTAAACTCACTTGCTTGCCAAGTGGACCTTAGGCGTGACGCCAAAGTCTCCAAAAAGGGTGACAAATACATTAGCATCCGTCCCGGCTCCCTTTACGTCACCAGTGACAGTGACCACCTCATACACTGAAAGAGAGAGGAGAGGGTTGATTAGACAGAGAAGGAGGGAAGGAAATGGGTTGCCCCTTTTGCTCATGTTGCAACAAACATCACACATCTTATATAATGAGTCCACCATAGGGTATATATTTCAAGCACTTAATAATTGTCAAAGTAATGGTTGAATAAAAGGACAAAGACGAAGTCACATCCTCAGAGAGTGTCTAATAATCTATAAACATTAAGGAGCATTATGTTTCCTTTCATGCACGGTCGCCAGGGAATTCAATGCGGCGAATCTGCAGCGAATCCATGTCTGATGTGATACGCCAGACAAGCCTCTCTCACATTTCACAAATGTGTCTCTTCGTTTGACCGAGCTACTGAGTTGATGGAAAGGTAAACAGGAGGAGAACTCAGAAGTCTGTAAAATCGACTTCAGTTTGTGTCATTTGAAGAAAACAAAGAGAAAAGTGGACTTGCACATATCTGAGGACGCTGCCGACACCTTTGGAGGGCAATGTCGATTTAAAATGGAAAATGTTGTACAGACTGTAAAGTCACAGCAACTAGTGGGTGTGACTATGATATTTGAATCATTGATGGTTCCCAGAGGATGAAGCCTATACTCACTTTGTGAGTCACTTTGTAAACTCATCTCTGCCGTGGTTATGTAACATACATTGGATAGGCTGGACTGGAAGGTATGGGACACTGGTTTTGTACTTTGAGCTGGAAGACTCGGTTCACTGGTATCCAAGGTGAAAAGTTTATGTGAACTTAAAGCGTTAAACTGTTTGCATAATTTGAAATTCATCAACGAAAAAACATCCATCAAGTAAAGCATAAGGGAACTGGAAGTAGAGGATGTATTGAATGACGGGGACATGGAGAAGAAGCAGACAGATTACATAAAAACATCCAGGAGAGGAGGAACGAAGAGGCAGCGATGCGATGGGGACACGGCTCTCTAATTAACCGGGAAGCAGAGCTATTAAAGCCAGATTAAAGAAAAAGAGAGACAGCTGATACAATCAGATAGACACTGAGCCTTGATAAACTCCTTGGGGTGTCAGAGACCTGAGTGAGTCAGTGAAGCAAGAAATAAGGACACACAACCATGTGTCACTGCGACCGATGCTAAACGAGGACACTCGCTGCTCCTTTAAAGATCAGAAACTGATAGCACATTCACTTTGATCAGCTACATCATGGGAGCAATTATCTGGCAGCGAAAATGCTAAAAAAAAAAAATTATGTCGCATTTGCAGCACTCTCTCTGTCGACATGATGGGGGGAGAGCCATGAAAAGCTTTTAAATTGAGACGTGTTTATGAGCAATTTGCTCATTTCAAACACATTTGAATCCAGCTGAGTGCTTTCCAAACTCTGCTTTATGACAACCCTGTTTCATAAGAAGTTGCATTTATATAATACTAATGTAAATATGTTTATAAAGACACAACTTTGATGCCACAGACCTGCGTTCGCATCCTGGGTTTTAATTTATTTGTGTAGGCCGCAAAACAAAACACCTTCAGTTCAACGTTAATGTCTCACGCCTTAACTCACGAAACCTTAAAAATTATCATCCCATAGTTGCTATGAGTGTCTGTTGTATTGCAAGAGCAGACATAAAACGACACGTAGAATAAGTTGACTATGAACATCATTCACGTATTTTGAGTAAGAATATTAAAGCGTCTTTGCAGACACGTTTATTAAAAACCGTTTCCTAATGATGTTGTTCTTCGGGCGGCATACTTGAAAGCTCCTCTGGCCCCGGTGGTTCTCCCTGCAGCCCCAGAGACTGGGACGGCACCCAGCACCTGTCTGCCCCCGAGCTTCTGTTTGCCTCCATTCATGTGGAACATAACTGAGCTTTCACCCAGGAACAATCAGAGAGGGATTCCCCTGGGTGCTCTGGGCTGGAGGAAAACTGTATTCAAGACTTGACCTGTCCGGTAACTGAGACGTGCCTGAAAGACAACGTGTGGGGCTTAACTGCTCTCTAACTCTACAAAGTTAAATCCGTACCTTTCTTTTTGTAGTACTCGTCCTCGTATCCATCGGATGAATCTGTGTGGTAGTTCATCAGCTGCTCCTGGTAGAGCACACCATAGTCCACCTGTTTACTTTTGGATTTCTTCCCCTTCTTCTTCTTATCTTCATCACTGTCCACTGACCCTTTCTTTGCCTTCTTCTTTTTCTTTTTCTTCGGGTCCTCTTCCTCCTCCTCCTGCTCCTGGATCAAGGGCTCCTCGTCCCCGTCGTCGTGAGACTTCTTCTTCTTCTTTCCGTCTTTCGACTTCTTTTCCTTGGAACCCATCTCCTCCTCTTCCTCCGGGTTCTCTGTGGAGGATTTCTTCTTCTTTTTCTTCTTTTCCTTCTTAGCGGTCTCAGTCACCTCCTCTTTGAGCTTCCCTGATTTCTCCTTTTTGGAATTGGTCTTGGGGTCATTATTGTTTTGCTCACCCTCCACCGCCTCATTATCAATCACAGCACCAGCTTCAACACCATCGCCCGGTTTCTTCTTCTTCTTCTTTTTCTCTTTGGATTTGTCACCCTCTCTTATCTTCTTCTCTCTCTCCGGAGCCTCCTGACTCTCAGAGCTCTCCGCGCTCTTGTGTTTCCTCCGACTCTTCTCTCCCTTCGCGGTGTCCCCACGGGTCACCCCGTTGCTACGCTCCTTTAGCCTTGGCTCCGTTTCCTCCACTTCGTCATCGACCTCTTCGGTTTCTTCCGAAGCTGTGGATTTTTTCTTTTTCGACGGCATCTTTAATTCATCCACTTCCCTGGCCTTTAGTTTCGTAAGTGCTGCCTTGAGTTTCTAATGGCGTAAGACAATTCATTTGACCCTTGGCTGCAGAGAGGTTGTAGTATCGTGGGGTTCAAGGCAGCGTGGGCGCGTGCCGCTGCAAGTAAACACACTCAGGCCACGCAGAAGGTGGAATGGCTACCGGGACGTCACCCACCATGGGCGGTATGGGGCAACATGACTAACACGCACGACTCGTGAAAAATGACCATCGCTTCGGCGCTCACGTGACCCACGGGAGAAAGCCCCGTGAAAAAGGGGCCTTGCAGCGAGAACTTATCCTCTCTGCCACGGCACTCTCCATTATTCATGGTGTTAGGATCGCTTTACGGGCCGGGGGCGTCTCGCTTTTACAGGCACACAGACAGATAGACAGACAGACACGCATCAGCACACACACACAACCTCGCCCTCCCTGATAGAAAGTGTAGCTCCGTGTATATATCATATGTAAGTAAAAGAAATGCATGACTGGTATCATATTGAGTGTATCGTAAGATTTACTATGGATGAGTAAATATTGACCGAGCAATGATTTATGTCTGTCTCGGCTTCAGCGTCCACTTAATTAAAGGAGCAGCGCGAAAACTACAGTGCAGGGCCCATTCTCACTGAATGGGAAGCTTCCACTGGAACAGACGTTAATTAAAGTCACATTATGATGATAATGTCTCACTTTTATTCATCACGTGTTATAAAAATTAGAATGCAGGGTTTTTTTGAACCATTTTGTGATATTAATAGTTTTACTCTTGCTCTTGAATTCACAACATTGCGACTCAGTTAGTCTGTTAGGGCGAAGTCCGTTCCCCCTTTAAATAATGAGAGCGCCCCCTATAGGCAGAAGGGTTGTTTTATGTATTAATCTGCGGTCTGTAACACCAAGTTATTCACCTTTCTTTCTCACAGGTATACGACTTCGAACGGGCACTCTGGCTTTCATCATTCTTATTGTGTTGTTATTAAAGTTTTTTTTTGCAAATGATAGTTTAATACAACATCAAATGTATACATTTTATAATGATTGAATACTCTAATGTGTGCAGTGGTTGTAATTCTTCAAATGATTATTTTTTACATCGTATATCTAAAATAAGATGATTATCAATCAAATCATGAATAATGTTTTTTTTTCTGTTTGTGCAATGGCTGTAATTAATCATTAAATCATTTAAATAGGAGAAACCATAGGTAGGGACACACACACACACACAGAGGGGGATTCACATGCGAGGCCGCGTTATTAGTACAACAGTACAAATGAACTGCAGTCAGCGAGCCGTGGTGAGCGACGCGCTCGACTCTGCAGAGGCCTGAGGCGATGCCGTCGCCGCTGCACAGAGCGCTCACTGTTTGATCAAAGTTCATTCATTTAACACCTCAGTGTCCAATCGCCTCCTGCAGATACTACACATTTCCAGCCGATGACTGATTCTGGAGATATGCGTAAAGGACTAGAGATCCCTTGTGTTGTAGTTAGATAGGCTTGTATGTGTTCTTGTTTCAGTTATCTTATAAGTGCACAGCGGGCAGTCAGGTTAGCCTACTTTAGCTTAGCATAATGCTGCCTGATGCAGCCACTCCTTACAACCACTTCTTATGGATAATTCATTAGTTACGGTACTGTATTGATTTATAGAGGGTAAAAGTGTTGAAAAATCTCAAATCTATACTTAAATACTCAAAAACAACAGCATTGGTTGACATTAACATGCATGTTTACATTAACATACATGCTTACATTAACATACATGTTTACATTAACATACACTAGTACAGTGGCACACTTTAACCTGCTGGAAATTCACTTTGGTCACTGCCTTGTTTATGTATTTTGTTCGCTCTGTATATTTAGTATTTTAGTATGAGTATTTAGTATTTGGTATTGTTATTGTGTTTTATGTTTTATTTTGATATTGTATTAATGCTCTCATGTGTACCCGCTGCTGTGATCCTGCAATTTCCCCACTGTGGGACGAATAAAGGATTATCTAATCTCATCTAATCTAATCTAATCTAGTACCACTTTATATAAACATTTAAAGTATGTAAAACAACAGATTATTTTCTTTCTGACTTCAGTTTTTCTAAAGCACAAACGTCTCTCTGCAGATTCTCGTGTCGTTTCTCTCCCTCTGGCGTACACATCCGCACCTATGAGCCAAATCCTCCCATTAGTCTTATTGCTGCCACATGTCACCTGATAGGTGTCGAGGAGAAGGGCACACGTTGGTCATATTGATCTTTCAACATCAGATTACCCAACCTGCGGATGACAGCACCGAGTCAAACCTCCTTTGACCCCATGCGCCGAGGAGTCACTCCCAACTAATCACAATTTACAACATTCATGAAATAATATTTATCTTTAGTTTGTTTATCAGCATAAAACATCTTCCAAGGCCGACTGCTACTGGCCCGATGCTCCTAGAACAAGTATACGTATTACATTTTTTGGAGCTGATCCGAATCACCGGGCAGATGCACACTAATTATTTTCCATTTTGGGAAAATTGCAAAAGGGGGCATGGCCTTTGAGGTCTGCGCTCTCACGTGCCGACCACCAACCTAAATAATATCATTGTCCTCATTTAAACCACTTCTGGACGGTTAAAATCGCTCTAATTTTTATTATTATTACTAACTGGATTTATTCATCTTTCTTAAGCTCGCCAACAGAAAAGAAACAAAAAATGATCTCAACAGCCACGGCATGACTCAGATATGATCTGCCATATTCCCAGCCATCGTTTGCTGAGTCAGTCGGTGAGAGGACACTGACACCGGCCGCTGCTTAATAATTGAGGTGTTGACAAACCGGAGGTTAACTGATCTAAAATAAGATTGTTAAATTGGCATTGTGTGTGTCTTCTGCGAGCACAAAATCATCACATCACATTTTGTAAATCAGGCAGCATATGAATACCTGTTCTTTTGTGGCAAATGTATAATTTGAATATGTAGTGAATGAACTCTAGTATGCAGCAGTGCGCTCCTGGTGCTATCCACACACACATATATACTGTATATATATATAATTATTTATTTTTTAATATTATGTATATATTAAAATATATATATATACATATATATATATATGTGTGTATATATAAATATTTATTTATATATAAATAAATACATATATATATATATATCTATAGATATATGTATAAATATATACATAAACATATTATATATATATATTAATACATAAAATAATGATTAATCCATGAACATAAAGTGAGAAAATCCAAACAAGTTTATTTACAAACACAATACCATGATAAAGAATGATCCAGAGTCAGTTAAGAAGCACTGTTATACATCACCTTTCAGTACACAGACCAGTTTTCTTCCTTTCCCATTCTTGATTCAGTTGTGTCTTCTGTGCAACAATTTAGTGGTCAAGCGAAAACATTTTTGGTGCTCATATTTGCTGAACTTACATCTCTTGTGCATAAACACACAATTACTCTGTACGAATGATGAGAACATGGAGAAGTGCCGAGCAGAGCATGACCAGACGAGAAACTCGATGTGATGTTACAGTCGCTTAAAACCTGTCAAACTAAATAAACAGTAAAAACTCACGCAGCTTTCCAGTGTGTAAATGTACAATGCTTTCTGGAGTGCGAGCTGAATGTCCACATATCAAATAGGAGGGTGAAACAATGCAGTGGAAATGAAAGTGGCGTAGCATTTCACAAAAGGGCAGCAACCATCTTCGTGCATCTTTGATCAATAAGACCTATTGTACAGTCAACAAATCCTCTCTGTGTAAAAGTTTGTGTTTATGTCCCCAACAGCACTGTGAGCTCCAGTGGAGGCTTACGTGTAAACATTTCAGTGATCATTGAAGCAGGCACACACAAAACCAACTATATAAAGTCATGCAGAGCGTTCCATGATTATGAAATGAGTTTACAGGGGTTAAGACTTCGCTAATTCCAATAGAATATAAGCAGAGAACCACACATGTATTTCTGTACCTTAGAGAGTCTTAAATATCCTTTGATCCAAGAATATAAATACGATTTAGTTTGATGTTTATGTATTTTCAGATAAGCAAAACACACGGGTGCATTGCATATCATACAGAGGGGGTTCGATATCTCATAAGGCAGCATGGCATAAGACATGAATGACAACAAGAGACCGGGTCGCTCAACGGTACGCTCATTGGCATCGAGTTTTGCTCACGTGGTGACATTTTGAAATATCTATCAAGCGTTGGTCCAAAAACCATGACAAGCCCTCAAAAAAAACGGGGGGGGGGGCATGCACCCCTTTTTTCCCCAGAAATATGCGAGGATGTCTGTAATTGGGAGAAAGTAGGCGGCTGAAAACAGGCCATCTTAACAGTGTTTTGTTTTTTTCTTCATATATTTATTACCCAGTGAATCTGGTCGATAGGAAATAGATTACAAAAGTAGACAATTGGATGTTGGAATTGTAGCTTTTTTTCACAAAGACACCCACGTCCATGTCAGCGTAAATATCTGTGCAATGTCGAGTAGAAAACAAACACCTCCCTACAGCAGAGCCACTAGAAAACTTCACAGAAACAACATCACTATGAAGACCACTTTACACATTAAAAACAAGCATCCTCTGGGTACAGAGTCGGAGATAACCCTAGTGATTTGATTGGCTACATAAACACCTTCAGGTACACATCGAAAAGAGACGGCTCCACTGTGCAGACATGTGTGCGCTCCGAAGGCCAACTCTCTTTTTTGATATAGTGAAGTGTCTCCCTGACCGAAACAAACAAACTGAAAGGTAAACATGACAGAGGAGGGGTGGGCGATCACGTGCACGGCCCCGTGTGTACGTTGATGATCCCACGAGTGTGCATGTGAATGAAGTTGAAGATTTCATGGGGCATGGCGTGGAAGCCCGGCCGCGGCTTCACGTTGTCATAGTAATGGTGGGTGATGAAGATGCTGGAGGGGTTCATGGGAAACGCCCAGAAACCGTAGAGGTGGACCTCCTCGCACATCTCTAAGGCGGCGGTGACGAGCATCAGGCCGCTGCTGACCCGCTTGGCCCGGACGCCCTGCACCGCCCAGAACCTCTGCACGTTGAGCAGGTACTGCGGGTGGAAGAAGTACACGGCCTGCTGGGAGTCGAAGTCGTCCAGCATGTACTTGACCCTGAACGATACGTCGGTGTTGCGGGTGTTGTAGAAGGCGGGAAGCACCACGGAAGAGTTCTCGTAATTCTGGAGCACTTCGTAAAAGGGTCGCCGCCATTTCTCCAGCTTCTGAAATCTGCAGAGGAGGCGAAACGTGAGATGGAGGAAGCCGAACGAGAAGGACTGATTGAGAGAGAGAGAGGACTGGTTTCTCGCTCAGTCCTCTATTTACAGTACCTCTCAGTAATTATGCTCGGATTTATTGTCACAAGATCTGTTTTGGTGCCGACATCGGCCGAGTACTTCTCATTGATGGGAGGGATGTTGCACCTGCAAAGAAGAAAGCACAAGTCCACTGGTGAAGGGGTTTCTATGTGTTGGATGTGACTTGACACAAAAGAGGTAGCTGGTGGGCTGCACTGGGAATCCTATGGTTGTGATCAACCATAGGATTCCCAGTGCAGAGAACAGAATACTTTTCACAGCTGTGTAATTATTACGGTAAATCACAGACATGAGCATTGTGACACAGGCAAAATATCAAGAGTAATAAAGTATTTGTGTGTGATTGCATGCTCTGTTGCTCCAAGTCCAAGTTGTGTTGACAGACAGCAAAAACAAACACGGAAGGATTTGATCCTGTGTACCTAAACACAAAATCTGCCGAGTCAATTTCCTTCCCACATTTGGTGTTCTTGATGATGCCGCCATTTCCAATAACAGCACATTTCTTGTACTGCGATTTGGAATACGGCATATCCTGCATGAAACAGACGCGTTTTGTTAAATTCAGACTTGTGGGCTCTTGAAATTTAAATTTACAAAAAAAAGCCAATATGGAGGAAATGATCAAACAGGTGCTGAACTCACCTCTGGGAACATCTTGAAGACTTCAGAGGTGATGGGAAGAAAACCGCTGGTATCCACCTCGTACCTCAGCTTGGTCCCTGCAGGCGTGTTCCTCTTGGTGGTGAAGAGGAAGGAGGGAGCGTTACAGCAGCGAGACAGCGCCATTCTTCAGGAGGACGCCAGAGAGAGGAGGCAGTTAGCTGATTGGTCAAAGACTTCACACCAAGACCAGAACTAGCGTAACCTGTGTCGTGGGAATAGTTGCATTACCTCCTCAATGTCTGTCCCACAGACCCTGCTTCATGCAAAAATCAACCATTTTATTTTTTGCTTTGAATCATTTTTTTTCTCCATTTCCTTCGAATCTTAATAGAAATGTAAATATAAAGAAGTAGTGAGCCTTCTTCTTGCCACACACTGGCCTTTCACATTTAATTGAGGTGATAAAGAACAGAAATGACCATCAAGCATTGTTATTACAATAAATATACATATTTCATGTTTATGATGTTAAATGGCTGTGCATTAGCACTTATATGTAGTGATTTACAGTTAAATAACTATACAGTGTGACCACGACGCTACCGGGTGAATTAGATCCGTCTAACTTACTGTTTGACCTCTTATGAACAATTTATCTTTTTAAACTCCATTGACAGAAATCCCAAAACCTCCAAAATATGGTGGTCAAAAGCATTAGAGATATGGAGAAATTAATGTCTGAGACTTTAAAACACAAGTTCTGAAACCTTGCGGTAGAAAATTATATATATATATATATTCCGTTCATATTAAAAGTGATACATGAATGAAAAGTAGATGTTTATGTTTAAAGCACCAAATGACAGACAATGAAAATAAACATGGACATTCCGATGCACCTCTGCTGAGACGGAGTGATGCTTACTTGAAGTTGCTGTTCTCCTCCTTGTTCTGCTGCCATCGACACACCTGCAGGTTTCGCCATCTCTCAAACAGATCAGAGGTTTTCACCCTGGCAGACAGGCAGAGAGACTTGTGGAATGAGGAAGGATATCCATGTTTTCCAATTAAACTTTCTATAAGGGTAGTAAATTGAAGAAACATTGAAAAACAATTCAAAGAGTCAAATGGGACGGAGAGGGGGGGGAATCATTTTCAGTGTTTATTCTGTGCAGGCCCTACTGGATCTGCACGTCCTCTTCAGACAAAGACAGTGGCTTCATCAAGCATGTCTGTAAATAGCTGTCCTTGAGCTGACATCTCTTCCTCTGAGCTGATGGGAGGTTGGCTGTGGGCGGCAGCGTGGCACCATTACTCTCGCTGCGTGGCAGAGGGATGGCAGCTGTTCTCCGATTGGCCCGTCGTCAAGCGGCCAGAACACGGTTGCCATTAAAAAGTTTGGCAGCCTGAAGGTCACGTGCCAAAAGGTCACGGGACAATGTTGACATTCATACTAAGACTGTGCAGCCTCTTCATCGAGGGGGGGTAATGAGCCTGGGCCCTCATCTGCTCCATAATGAAAGAACAGAAAGACGGAAATTGACATTTTATTTTTCCCCATGGGGAAATTCTTCTCTGCATTCGACCATTCCTTAGTTATTAATGGCGCTGCAGTGAAGCGCCCGGGGGGTCAGTGTCTTGCTCAAGGACACTTCAACATGCAACGAGAGCGGGGATCAAACCCGGGTACCTTGTGGCGGGACGACCGCTCATCCCCCGTGAGCTACAGCCGCACCCAAAATGTTATAACGTGTTACTTGTTGACTGTGAGTGTTAAACGTTGGCAATAAAATGTGACGTGAGAAGATGTTAGGGTTGTCAATCAAGCGGGGACTGTGTCTCCCCAACCTGATGGGAGCGTGTGCATCACCTCGGGGAAAGAAATACATTATTCTGAACGTGTCCACCTCCCGCTGCGTCATGACGACCACTCACATTGTCAAGCCCTTGACGTCCATAATCTCCTGTCTGAGCTCCCTGCATGCAGTGGAGTTGTACTCATATGAGCCATCGTAGTTTTCCAGATACCTAGAGGCACAGACACAGTCATCCTCAGCCTTAACCTCTCCACACACAAGAGAACCAACAGAATTAATACAAGTAACAAGAACAACGGTGACGATAAAATGCAATATTTACAAAAAACAGTGGATTAAAAAGAACACGATAAAGGAAAACAGCTTATATTTACTACACAATGTCTTTATGAAATACTAGAATATCAGTGTGGCGTTGTGGGATGACAGATGACAGAAGTGATGCAACTGATTGCAGGCGTCACAGACAGCAGCATACGAGTCACTGGACACTCCAGATTCTATTACATCTTAGTCTAAACCAACATGATCTATTCACTAAAGAAAGGTGATACCGCTCATATTTTCATTTATTTTATTGATTATGATGAAAACTGGCATGGTTTAATGTGGATATCTTGGGATTAAAATGTGTATTGATAATCAAGATTTAGAAGAGTAACAGAAAGAGAAAAGGAGTTAAATGGTGGATTAGATATAGCAGTGTAGTGAATTGAGAGGGTCTGTTTTTTTGTGTGAGGCAGTAAAGTACATATAAATAATTTATAATAACTACACACAAAAATATTTTTATCAGAAACTATTCAAACTTATTATATTTTCTGTTTTTTTTTATTCATTGTTTATTATTTATTCATTATTATTTGTAGTATTATTTAATTTATTACTTTATAAATTTATTATTTTCTATTGTTGTATTTTATCTTACTATGTTTTGTGCGCACTTTACCCATAATGCAATCCTGTAAATTTCCCCACTGCGGGACAAATAAAGGATCTTATCTTAAAATAAATTGTAGTAAATTTCCGTGAAAGCCAAAACTGACTCTGATCTCTTATTTTCCTTTTCTTGACTGTAAATAAATTAGTTTGATTTATAAATAAACAGCTCATTTTACTTTTATTAAAAACAGCGATATCTACGGTTATCATAGTTTTCTAAATATACCCCTTCTGAGGTGTATCTAAATCTTGGAGAGCTCTAAATCTCATAATATATATATTTAAAATGTACACCTATAAAGCTGTACGGGGTTTGCCGCGATTTAAAGCTAAAATAATAATCGCACTGTGTATTTGGCAAGAATCAATATTGGTCTTTGTCACATCCGATATATATAAAATGGAGTGAGATGTTGTGGAAGATGGATTATATTGCAGAATATTAACTTTGTCTGTGGAGGCAAACGAGGCGAGTTATTAACAGAAACAAAACAACTCATACAAATAATAAGTGAACACAACAAGCAATACAGTGGAGAGATGCATTAAAGGAACAAGATGCTTGGATGAAGTCGTGAGGAACAATGAAACTGGTTGTCTACATCCACCTGATGATGTATTTCTGAGGAGCATCTGTTTTCTATTCTTTTCGTGCTCGTTTTAGCTAAGATGATGAAAACCTTTGCAAGCGTTCTCTGTTCAGATCTAAAAGCAAAACAGCAAATCACTGGATGAGATGAATTTCACCTCATGTGGAATTTTAAGGATAATTATACAATGTAGAATGAGAAAGACTAACCAGCACTTTACTACAGATACTGACGTCTACTACTCGGCGCAATTTAGAGCTTTTATTTTGGTGGGGCCTGGGGGGGTTTAATGTGTAAAAAAAGGGAGGGTGGGGGTAACTCCAGGTCGCAGAGAGAGACAATGCAGATGTGAGAAGGGGAGATAGGGGGTAGCAGAGGGAAGTGTCCACGCTATGTATATGGCATACACACAGAGCTGTGCAGGACACATGAGACACAGATTGAGGAGGACAAGGCATTCGGAGAGATGGGTGCTGGATGCGACACAGACGTACGAGGAGAAGCCAGTACATCAACAGGAGACCGTGGTTCAACCAGCTTCTGAAGGGGGGAGGGGGGGGGGGATCTGGGGTCGAGGTGGACGGGATCAGACAACATGCAAGAGCAAATCTGAAGTGCAACCACCACTGAAAAAATATGAGAGTTTATACCTTTCAGAGGAATGAAAAAAAGAGGCATTCTTGGGTTTCTGTGAAAATACTAAAAATGCCTTCAAACTGTCCTACCTTTTTTTTTTCTTCTTAATATCAGCTAGGCAGGGTGTGACTATTACGGAGATCTGTGAATCTGGCTGAAATTTCTGACGGAAACATCTGTCAACATGCAGACAGGTTAAGAGTTAAATAGAGTTAAATCTGTGTTTGTAGTCCTGTGACATCACCACCCCTGCTCACTTCCTCAACCTGCAGACTTTACAAAACAATAGAGCAAAAAACGTGGACATGTGCTGCAGCTTTTATTCTCTCTCAAGCATCAGTCGACTGCTGCAAAGGTAACAGCGGCCCAGTCCACGCATGCAGGGCTGGGTCGTCACTATATGATGTATTAGAAACTTTTTTGTTCTCTCTCTCACAATCTCACTCTCTCTCTCTCAATCTCTCTTTCTCTCAATCTCTTTCTCTCTCTGACACGCTCTTTTCTCAGAGGTGTTGTGCAGAAGGTAACGCTGGAAAGGTACCTTTTCCTTCCATTTCTGGCCGGCTTCAGAGATCCATCATCCAAGAAATTAACGGGACCGGTCCAATTTCCTGTCTCGTCCCCTTTGAGTCGGCTAAACTGTTGCGCACTAGCAAGAAAATGAATCAGTTTATTTGTAATTTATTGTCCTCAGTGTGCAAAAAGTCACATACAACCAAGCCCAAATAAAAATTGCACACACACACATATATACATTAAGATAGACCAGCTTTTTGGCTCAAGAAAAACAAACATGGTTTGAATGAATTCTCGGTTCATGACATGGTTTGAATGGCTCCTTTATGGTCTGCCGGGCTGTTTCTATCCTGGCTGTGACTCCATCACCCACATCCTGCAACACTGGGCTGTAAAGGAGACTTTTAGTTTGATATATTGAAGGGATTTTAAGGGAGGGGCAATAACTGTCCCCAATGTTGCTGTGAATGTCACGTGACTGCTGAGGAAGAGATGCCAAGAGTAGATTTCGAGGGTTTAGACCACAGGTGTCAAACACAAGGCCCGCGGGCCAAATCCGGCCTGCCACATCATTTTATGTGGCCCCTGACAACTTGAAAGACATATTCATTCTTCATTCTTAAAGAAATGTAAGAAACATATCCTGTGCTTTTATTTTGAAGGTTTCAAATATAATGGATTTATGTTATAATATTAGAGACATTTTCTTACAATATTTCTACACTCAAATAAACAATAATAAAATGCAAAGAGAGTTATTTAACAATATGTTGGGGAGTAGTTTTTACGTTTATATGTTTCAGTTACAACCCTTTGAGGGCGGCCGTGATGCTGATGTGGCCCACGGTGAAAATGAGTCTGACACCCCTGGTTTAGACCATATTTTTAGCCAGATATTACTTGTAAAAGTCTTCAGGGATTATCTCAGCTTGGATTTGACAACCATACATTTTTAACACAAACATGTCTATAATGACAAGAAGCTCATAGCAGCATGATGTGTTCTCAGCAGGCTGCAGAGCGACTAAGAATTATGATATTTTGGGCTCTGCTGCATCTATTTCCACGAAAACCATTGCAGTGAATTCACCAGAGGAGGCCATTAGGAGCAGGGGGGTTATCGCCTCGCTTCATTTTAGGGAGATAATAGACATCAGTTTGTTGACAGTCTGTTTATAGAACACACAGCAGCAACAAATAGAGAATGAAGTCGCTCTTTGTGTTGTTATCCGAGCTTCTCCGAGCAAAATGTTTGTTTCCTGGTGAGTCGACAAAGGCTCCTGAGGGGCCGCTCCTCCACGACATTGGTCTCATGCGCTCTACTTTGACGGAATGTCGAGCACCAACTCTCCAGTTCCCCCTCCGGTAAACACTGTTAGCTCTGTCAGCACTTTGGCTGTAATTTGCACCGTTAGCTCTGTTAGCGCCATCAGCTATTAGCCGCTAGCTCGTCATCGACATGTCGAGAGGCAATCGAAATACTCCCGATGCAGATCGTGCTCCTTTAAATAACGTCAAGGCTTAAAACTTGTATATATTTCATTGTGATTTAGACAGCTGGGGATGTGGTACATGTGTGTTGTTCCCATGAAAACACCAAAACAACCATGTGTTAATGTCGTAATCCTTCCTGAGCTCTCCAGTCTGAATACCCATTGGAACAAAAATATACATGCTTTAGTAAATTGTGTATATTTGTTGTGGATTATATACAGATTTTGTGCGTTGGCTCAAAGCACCAGGACGAATGTGACAATCGACTCAAAATAAACATTGTAATGAAAAGAAATGTTGCCTATAGTGGGATCAATTTATTTATTTGACAATAAGTATCCTCTAAGAATCTAATATCAACAAACTAAAGGTTAGGACTTCTTCCATTATGAAGAGTCACACTCCATCCAGATGTTACGACTTCTCCCGTTACCGACTGGTTGTTATGGAAGTATTCATATGTGACTCATCTCTCAGAGGGCTCCGTGGGCGTCGGGCTTAATTCAGCAGGGAATCTGAACCCAAAAGGCCTTTCTGGGTGCATTATATTATATATCATAGAATATCATTATATGACTGAGTACTCATGTCAATACCACTTCAACACCTCTACATCACCATGTAGCCGGACAAGAGAAAATGTTTTCGCTTGAACCATTAATCTAAATCATCACCAAAACACAGCCCGTAAAAGCTTGACTTGATCAATAACACATGTATTATTGGATATTTTCCAATCGGGTGGATGCTAATAAAACCACAACCAATCTCATGAGTCTCCCACTGACTCACATGCGGGTCACATGGTCTTCAAATCAAACATTAGGAGTCCATTTACCTCCCGTATGAGGACAGTAATCTAAGCATTAGTTCAGACAACATCAAGCACAGAGTTGCTCTGCTGCACTAATGTGCTCCTGCTCTGCCCGTGCGTGTCCTTAATGGGATGTGAAAACACGAAGGACTTTTATACATATTGGATTTTGTGACTGGGCTGGTTTTTTGGGAAAGTCTGGACTTTGACTCAGATGTCCATTTATTACGTCCACAGGGTATTTCCTGTGCACAATGGGCACTTAATACACAAAATGCAACTGTTTATATTTAAAAAAACAGAAGTGAGATCCTCTTGATCTCGCTATTGGATAAGTTGTCGATTAACTGGACTATTGTATACTTTTTTACACACTGTCTTTGTCTTCTCTATTTTGGCACAACTCCTGTAAATAGTGTTAGTACGTGTTGTTTCTCATAAATAATGAGTTAGCGGTTCTGGCTGCCAAGTTATAATCAATTTATATGTAAAGCTCTGAAAAACAAGAAAAGCTGTTTAGAATTCAAGCCCAAAACATAATGCATCAAGAAAGGCTATTGAACAGTCACAAGCACCGAAAAGGACTATTTAATAGTCATATTTCATGTATTTTTTGAAAGCAAGAATTTGTTTATTTTTGGTTTTGAAAGTGAGTAAATTGTAAACTCTTTTCACTTCATGTTTTATAGATCTACTGACAATGAAATCTCGAGCCACTTATTTTCTGGACGGTTACGAGCCAACCGGCTCCAGCGACTGATGCTTCTCTCATCTCGACCTGCTTGTGACTCTGTTGAAAGTCAATGTCCAGAGTTAACAACGTCTGTGACTTACTTTGACTCTAATGGGCGAGTTAGAGCAGAGCCCTCTGGCCTCAGGTCATGTGGGATGGACGTGGAGTGAGCTGGTGTAAGATTGATGAAACTGTTCCTCCCTAGAAGCTTTCGATCCAATCTATGCATCCAAATATCTCCTCTGCTGCTGCTCTGGCCTTGACTGCAAAGAGCTGTTTGTTTTTTTAGTAGAGCTCATGACAAACACGTCTCCAGCATGTTCTCATGCTTGGGTTCAGCAGGATGAGCGGCTGGGTGTGGTCGAACCTGGGGACGACTTCTGTTTTTTTTTAACGCTTGAAAAGATGCCATAAGATGACGTCTCCCCCCCCTTCTCTCTCGCTCTCTCGCTCTCTCTCTCTGCATCACACACAGGCAAACATCACTCCCTCTCAGTCTCTCACTCTCACCGTCTCCTTCCCCTCTCTCCCCCACATGCACCGAGGTGTGTGTGCAGAAAGACTGTAGCAAAATGGCTGCTGCTGCATGATCCCACTGCTTTCTGTTGGGTGGCTTGTTCACCCCTCTCTCCGGGGACACAGGCAAAGGAAAGTGTGTGTGTGTGTGTGTGTGTGTGTGCACATGTGCGTGTGTGTTTCCGAATTCATGCACCTCACCGCAGAGGTCGAGGTGCCATGAATCCACATTAGGTATCATCACACCAGCCCAGCGGGGGGGAAGGGGAGGGGTTAGCAGTGGGGGGCTTTCAGATTGAAGCACATATATGTTACGTTGAAGTTAACATAATATGCACTATAATATTTGGAGATGGGGGGGTCAAGTTTTGGTCTGGAGTGAGATTCTTAGTGAGATATTTTTGTAGTTTTAGCCACTTAAAGATAAAACATCCCGGCTTCTCTGTATCTGCTCGTCTCACACTGAAATGTGTCTCAGAATGTAAAGAAAAGGGTTTTTCGATGTAGCCGATATATATATTGGTCTTAAACTGGGGGAGATGAGTGCAAATGGGGACCATCCAGGGAGGTACTGTTGCAGAGGTCTTATAAAACATGGCTCTGCAGTGGCTGTGTGTGCGAGCTGGAACCCGGTGAAATGATTTATTTAACAGGGACCGATAAGAAATACACATCATCTTTATAGCGTCGATATCAGTAATCATCATCATCATCATCATCAGCTCCAATAGCTTTCAGTTGCATTGTGAGATAAGCTGCTGCCTCTGTAAGATGTAGGCTACGACCAGTCAAGAAGGCTGAAACAGAAAATCAAATAAAGATCTTTTGGAGGGGGGGGGGGGGGAGAAGAAAGAAAGGGAAAACATTACCATACACAGCTGGAACACTGCATATGGTATGAATGTGATGTTTCACTTTCAGAAAATATTCAAAACAATATTTTTTTTAAATTAAAACCACTGGAAAAAAAGATGGATGGTTAATTGCTATTGTTGTTTTCTGCCATGAAAGCTTGTGTCCCGACATAGTTCACCCACTACTGCATTTATACCGTACAATGTGTCATTTTATCATTCATTGTCTATTTAGCACCATTCAATCATTAACTGGGCAATAAGTCTCACACAAAAAGGCTGTGAATGCATGCTTTTTAAAAGCTGAATGAATACAGCCTGCATTGTTATTATAAAAAGCTGCTATTAATCCTGTTTATCAACGACGACTAAACGATGATAACCGGTGCACTTACCTCTTAATGTAGTTTTTCCCATAGAGGATCTGTTGCAGTAGTGTGACGAGTCCAAATACGCAAATGAACATGAAACAAAGAGACCGATTGCCGAGTATATCTTTACCCGACGATGGGTCGGCGTATCCCATTCTTCGGCGCAGCATCCAGGGCTAGACGGTGACACCCGGTTAGGTGTCTCTCTCCGCTGCATTCAGGACCAGGAGCACAGGGGTCGTGTAGGCTACCCGCCGGACAGCGCATTGTCCATCACCTTTCTACTCTATGTCACTGCCCTCGTACCGCAGCATCATTGCTGTTGGATGATAAGCATCGCGAGGAACCGCCAGCTGTGACCTCAATTGCAAATCGCCCTGTGGCACAATATCTCTTAGCCTATACCTTTATGTATATTGCAAACATGAATCGTTAAAAAAAACACGAAACGTCAAGGATATGTTTGGATTTCGTGCGCTCCTCCTCTCGACGAGATGCAGTCGCTCGGTCAGATGCTAACAATGCAGATTTTGTTCCTCTAACTTACGCGCATGAACAGTTTTTTTTTTCTTCTCCAGAATGGATCAGTTAAAGGCAAACGCGCGATTTCCCCCCCTTCTCCTTTAGATCAGCGAGCAGCGAGCGAAAGCACACACACACACACATCCTCCATGCTTCATCTCAATTCTGAGCAAAGCTGCGTGACTGAAATGTAAAGGAAGGAGGATGCGCCTTTTCCTCCGCCTGGCAGCAGACGGGGGCGCGGCGGGCTTCATTCACATCCTCACTCAGCCCAAAACCAAGGTCATGGTCTCCTTTACAAGAATGCACCTGTGTTCTTAAAATAGCCTTTTTCAAATTTAACCTGACCTCCTTAGGCTGAAGTGTATCCGCACATGCCCTTAAACTAGTTGACCGCAGTCTTAAACTGTAGATGACGTCATCTAATCCTGACGCAAACCAATGCACGCTGTGTTTTTGTGTTCCTGTTCGTGGTTTCACATCTCATCATTTACCTTTTTTAACAATTCCTTTTATGCATTAATGTCAAAGTGACAGCAGCGATTTTCTTCACTGCATTACTGTATACTTAACCTGAGTACCTCACTGTTTTAGGGCCTGCATGGGGATAATTTAAAGCGCTATAACATAAACTATGTGACAGCAGAACCTCCTCAGGGCCAAACTCCTGACAAGTCAGTGGATGTTTATAGCGCTGGTGACCGTGTTGGGGACATTGATTTGATCCACCACTTTGACAGCTGTTTGAATGTGTCATCAAAGTCCACCTGGACCATCTGGGCTGCTTGCATCAGTATCACCTTCACAAGCTGCAGAGCCGTATGGTGGGTGTGAAAGAAGAAATAGCTGATGAGCCGTCAGGTCATGAAGGTGTCAGACTCTCGGGGATATAGGAATAAATATGCCTTGGAGATGATCAGTGAGCATGTATGTAAATATACCACTTTTACTTTAAGTAATCCACATCTGCAGATGAAACCCCCAAAAATTTTATTCCTATAAGCATATTTATACAGTTTTAGCCATCCATCAGTTTATTTTCTGTATCCGATAACCTAATCTGGGTCAGCACGCTGGCCAAACAAAGAAACCCAGATAGAGTTCTCTCATCGTTCTCTCGAGCCATGGCCCTCAGGACCTGCAGCACTCACAGGCCAGATTGCATATAGTGCATCCGGAAAGTATATCACAGCGCTTCATTTTTTCCACATTTTGTTATGTTACAGCCTTATTCCAAAATGGATTAAATTCATTATTTTCCTCAACATTCTACACACAAAAACCCATAATGACAAAGTGAAAACTGTTTTTTGCAAATTTTTGCACATTTATTAAAAATAAAGAATGAAAACATAACATGTACATAAGTATTCACAGCCTTTGCTCAATACTTTGTTGAAGCACCTTTGGCAGCAATTACAGCCTCAAGTCTTCTTGGGTATGATTCCACAAGCGTGGCACACCTATTTCTGGGCAGTTTCTCCCATTCTTCTTTGCAGAACCTCTCAAGTTCGACAAATTTGCAGAACCTCTCAAGTTCGACAAATTTCCCCTTGGGGATTAATAAAGTATATATCTATCTATCTATCTATCTAAGTTCCATCAGGTTGGATGGGGAGCGTCGGTGCACAGCCATTTTCAGATCTCTCCAGAGATGTTCAATCGGGTTCAAGTCAGGGCTCTGGCTGGGCCACTCCAGGACATTCACAGAGTTGTCCCGAAGCCACTCCTTTGTTATCTCGGCTGTGTGCTTCGGGTCGTTGTCCTGTTGGAAGATGAACCGTCGCCCCAGTCTGAGGTCCAGAGCGCTTTGGAGCATGTTTTCATCCAGGATGTCTCTGTACATTGCTGCATTCATCTTTCCCTCAATCCTGACTAGTCTCCCAGTTCCTCCCGCTGAAAAACATCCCACAGCATGATGCTGCCACCACCATGCTTCACTGTAGGGATGGTATTGGCCAGGTGATGAGCAGTGCCTGGTTTCCTCCAGACATGACGCTTGGCATTCAGGCCAAAGAGTTCAAGCTTTGTTTCATCAGACCAGAGAATTTTGTTTCTCATGGTCTGAGAGTCCTTCAGGTGCTTTTTTGCAAACTCTAGGCGGGCTGTCATGTGCTTTTTACTGAGGAGTGGCTTCCGTCTGGCCACTCTACCAAACAGGCCTGATTTGTGGAGTGTTGCAGAGATGGTTGTCCTTCTGGAAGGTTCTCCTCTCTTCATAGAACAACGCTGGAGCTCTGTCAGAGTGGCCATCGGGTTCCTGGTCACCTCCCTGACTAAGGCCCTTCTCCCCTGATCGCTCAGTCTGGCTGGGCGGCCAACTCTAGGAAGAGTCCTGGGAGTTCCAAACTTCTTCCATTTCCGGATGATGGAGGCCACTGTGCTCATTGGGATTTTCAATGCTGCAGAAATCTTTCTGTACCCTTCCCCAGATCTGTGCCTCGATACAATTCTGTCTCGGCGGTCTATAGATAATTCCTTGAACTTCATGGCTTGGTTTATGCTCTGATATGCACTGTCAACTGTGATACCTTATATAGACAGGTGTGTGCCTTTCTCAATCATGTCCAATCAACTGAATTTAGCACAGGTGGACTCCAATCAAACATCTCAAGGATGATCAGTGGAAACAGGATGCACCTGAGCTAAATTTTGAGTGTCATGGCAAAGGCTGTGAATACTTTTGTAAATGTTATGTTTTCGTTCTTTATTTTTAACAGATTTGCAAAAATTTGCAAAAAACAGTTTTCACTTTGTCATTATGGGTTGTTGTGTGTAGAATGTTGAGGAAAATAATGAATTTAATCCATTTTGGAATAAGGCTGTAACATAACAAAATGTGGAAAAAGTGAAGCGCTGTGAATACTTTCCGGATGCACTGTAGTGCCTCCAGCATGGGTGTCTGGCCAAGAGCTCCTCCAGTTGGACATGCACAGAATATCTCCTAAGGAAGCATTAAGAAAAGTGAACTCAGAACCAGCTATATATATATATATATATATATAAATATTATATATATATATATATAAACAAATATAAGACATGATACACTGCTATAATCAACTTTACGTAATAACTTCTTACTAACTACTAAAATATTAATAGTCTTACAATTAGCCTGCATCTTGACATCAAGCGTGGATAATATTGTGAGACCTGCTGCTACAACACCAATCTACCTTTCAATCTCTCATTTTACACTGATTCTTAGTAGGCTACCATGGCTTGCCTTTCATCGTTGCATGGGTTACAACATCACATACCATACAAATATATTGTGGTCTGCCCAACTAACAACATCCTACGAAATAAATCCCCGGGTTTTATGACATTGTTTGTATTTTCAAAATGCTGTACGAGGGAAATTAAATTAACACTCACTTTTGCTGAACATGTTAGCATATTAGCTAAATGCTACAGGGGGGGCATATTTCGGTGTTGCACAGGAAACAGTGCGGATGTGGTTTTATGGGGCGCAAACTCCTCTTCCGGTCTCTTTTCCCTTAGCCCCTGGACGAAAATGGTATGTTAAAACGTTGGCGGACAGAAATCTTCTAACATCTGTGTGATGAGTCGTTTATCTGTCGCGAAATTTTTATAATTCGATGTTGGACTAACATCGTAACCGTTCGGATGTAGTATTTTCGAGATGAAGCCTCGTTTTATTAAGATTAACTCATCCATCCAACGTTTTTTTTGCTGCTCGTAGCATTGAGATTCAGGGTACAAAATGGCCCACGTTAGACGGAAAGAGTCTACACAACGTGCATGTAACGCGAAACATCGTCGGTTATTCCCGGAAAGCTACCACTGAAGAATAGCTGTTCTCGGTGTAATGTATAACGCTAAATGGCGTAACTTGCGAGCTTTTCCATAGCGGCTAGCACAACTAGCCTAGCCGCTTCATCCAGGACTGAGTACACACTGTCGGCATGCAGCTGCGGCCAACATGCAAACATCTTTAAGCATCTGAAATCGGGTAACTTGTCTAGATGTTACTTTTTGGGGGGTTTCATACTTATTTAAATACGTAGTTTTATTACTGAGGCAGGGGTCAATATGGTTTCCCTCACTGCAAACACCATGGGCCGATTGTTGCTTCCTGAGTCTTGTCAATGATGTTTTTAAACACAAATGTCTGAACAAATGATTTCCTGTGATTTCACTTTTGTTTCTGAGACAAGACTGTCAAAGCTTTGCACTGTAATCAAGTCTTTCAGAATTGTGTCTGAACTCTAAATATTCTTTCTTCTCAGACCAAGGGAACCTCCTCCTTCGGAAAGCGCCGGAACAAGACGCACACCTTGTGCCGTCGATGCGGTTCCAAGGCTTACCATCTGCAGAAGTCCTCCTGTGGAAAGTGTGGCTACCCTGAGAAGCGCAAGCGAAAGTGTAAGGCACCCAATAACATACTGATACTAAAAATATATGTGGACTCAAAACTTTAAAGTCAAGTGTGATGTTGGCTTTGAAATGGACTGGTACACATGAAGTTAACATACTAGTCGAATCACTTCACTGTGTCTTAAACCAGAAACTGTAGGTACATTATCAAACTTTGCATTGATGTAAATGGAGAAGCTGCATTGATTCATATTGTTTTGTTTATTTGTAGTTAACTGGAGCGCCAAGGCCAAGAGGAGGAATACCACCGGAACCGGCCGTCTGAGACATCTGAAGGTTGTGTACCGCAGATTCAGGTACGATCTTTAGGCGTAATATACAAAGCTAAGACAGAGTAGGATATTTACCTGTCCATATTTTTTTACGGGGCAGAATTCTCCCAGACTGAAATCCAGAGGCATTTAAAATTAAATTGAGGGCACTTCTTGAAACTTGTGAAATAACATTTAACCTTTGTTCAAAAATAATACATATACTTATTTAGGTTTACAGTATATGAGCAATTCTCATAACAATAATAAGATTATTAGGCATTCTACGGTTTCAAAATGTTTTCAGAACATAAATCATATTCAAATTTATTCTTATTTCTTTGTAGTTATTTATTGTTGCATTTTTCTAAACAACTATTTAACAATTCAAACTAATCTTTGTGTTCTTATAATTAAAATTGTCTTGATTGTTTGTGTGTCTAGTACAGGCGATACAGATAGGATGGAACAAAACACAATTATATTAATTTTTGGAGGAAATTATGGGGACATTTTCTGCCTCCTCTCATATCGGGCAAAATTATATTTCTTCGGGGCAGTTTTGCTCTTCGCCTTCGTGTATTTCCGCCGCTGGGCTAAGAGAACAGAGCGGTACCGTACATGTTTCTAGATGTGTTGCTAGTTTTCCATTTTGAAAACATGTTTATTTATACCAAGTGTTAATGGGCTTTTTATGTCAGAATAATATAAATGTTGATGCAAAGATTTTGAAATGTTAACCTAAAGACAACAGTGAAAATGTGTTTGCTTTAAATCGCTCCTAAAACCACTGGACGCAATAAACACGCACTATAAATTTGGATGTAACCACTTGGAACTACAAACACTGGATCTGCCATTATGTGTTGACTCATTCTCAGCCTGTAATGTAAGCAAGATTCCTGAATCTTACATTTAACTGCAAAGAAGAAATTGGCATACTTGCCTATTCAGACCGTTGATTTCAGTTTGATGTTAAATGATTAATTGGCATGTTTATAAGAACGCCGGATTATATAACATGGAAAAATTGTGTCAAACAAACACGGGTATAAACAATTTTTAAACGAATAAACATGACTAAACTAAATGTATGTCCCTAACATGTCTGAAAGAGACTATTCATTTCACTCAAATTAGAAAGGGTGGGAAGGGCCGGAAATGTGAGCTTTTATTAAGAATATTTATATTTCAAGATGCTCGATGCTGCTTGCCAATGATGTTGAAAAATAAATGTCTGAACAATTGATTTCAATATGATATCAGTGTTTTCTCTGAGGTAAGCAACATTGTTGAGGAGAGATCCGGGTCATGTTCTTGTTCCGGGGTTCGATGAGTAGATTGACGTTGGCGGTCTTAACCATTGTTGCCTTGCCACATGAATGAAGATGGTTACAATTATAACTTAAAGTTCATGGAGTTGCCGGTTAGGATCCTGGTATTGTGTAAGCTTGTTAACTGACTTGGTAGAACTGGTCCCTCCTTATCGGTTACACCCGTGGTGTCAAAAGGTGTACTTTGAAAAAAGTCCCATTTAATAACCCCACAACCCTCTAACCTTTAATTCATCAAACTCCTGGTTCATGATGGTGAACTTAATCCTGTACTTTGTGTTTCAGAAGCAATGGCACGCTAAATGCTCGTGCCATTTGTGCCACAGACTCCCTGTTTATTCTGTTTTTAAACAAGTCAAGAAGATTTAAATATTTATGGTTTAGAAGTAATCATCGCTCTACAGCTGTGGTTATTTTAGCTGGTTACCTCACTAGCTGCTCACCAGCCTGCCACTACTGGGGAACTGTAGGGCATAACGCTGTAGCAGGACTATTAAATTGTGACTTTTTTTAACCCATATTTACTGTTGAGTTCTATTTCAATGTTTAAATTGCAATTTTCTGCATATAAACATCACCTTTTTTTCCCCGTGTCCCAGGAATGGTTTCCGGGAAGGCACCACCCCCAAACCCAGACGCGCTGCAGTGGCCGCCTCCAGCTCATCCTAAAAGACACATTTTTTGTTGAATAAATGTGAAGTTAAACAGGAGCTTCAGTCTTGTGTCAATCTTTAAGCCTTATTGTCTGACCAGTAACAAACAGGACGGGACTGATGTCAACAGGCTGGTGAGCAGGAAAATCACTTGGAAAAGATCAAATTTTTTTGTCAGCTCTAAACAGAAACCTGAAATAAATGGTGTTTTCAGAAACGTGAACTATTGTTTTAATGCTGAGGGTTCGTAGTGAGATCAGTGGGTACGAAAAATATCTGCAGAATTGACTTAAACGTGTGGAACCGACCACGAAGCTGCAGCCATGTTGCTGTCATGCATCAAGATATCTAGGGAAATATTGTTGTGCATTTAAAAAAAATATATATACACCTAAACTTAATGTGGTTATACTATTATATTGATGCTTAATGGGCTATATAATTTAAATAAACCAACTGAAAAGTCTCATTCAAAGCATGCACTTAAATCGGGAGGCCCAGAACTTGTAGCCGCAGCTGGAAGATGAACCCGATCTCGTGAAGCGGAGCTGCAGTTTCTGAAAATCTTCGGCAACAAAACAGACGTAAATATTTATCTGGAGCCAAACAGTCGTGGGATCTCTGAGATGACTGGAAGGACTTCCGTTTACAGACGAGTCGACGGGTTTGTGTTTCTCGGCTGCAGCTGGACGCCGTCAGAGGAGACCAGAGCAGACCACCACGGTGACGCCGACCAGCAGCCAACGGTTTGATGGATGGCCGTCCGGAGGTTTCACATGGCAGGTAACCAGGAAGCAATACGCCCCAAACGGAACGAGGCATTCCAGAGCTGCGTTTTCCTCCGATGCCCAGAACTTGAACTCCTGTCAACACGTCTCTATCTGTTGTGGATCCGACGAGTCGAACCAGATCTGCAGCTTCAATCACTGATAACCGCCAAGGATGTCTCAACATCACTAATGAAACTCTCCACCTCTGGGGAGTTGTACTTCTGCCAGTTTCACTACAGCTTATCTGTTATATAAACAAATGTTATCACCAGTTTTATTGATTTATAGATATTTGCAATATTTTGATATATACACGGTGAATATTTACATTGTAAGTTCAAGGAAAAATAGTGAAATATGTGTGTTCCCAATCTTGTCTTTGTAAAATAGTGCAGATACTTAAATGTTGCTAAATGCCGACATGCTTCCAAAACCAAACCCAATGTTTATAATAGAAAATTGCAACTTCTGTAGGTGTTGTATACTCTGGACACACAAGCTCTTCCTCCACCCAGAGGTAAGGTCATCCACACAGTCCTGACACACCTCTACTTTCTACACCTCCCATTCTAAAATGCATTTTAATGTATAGTATAACAAAGCCCATCATATGGAATATTTTGGGGTAATCTATAGATGAAGTTGTGTTCTGCACTTTCAAAACAAAGCCATTTGTTGAAGAGGTCAAGGTCCACGGTCCTGTTTACTCATCGTTGTTGCTATAACACCGGTGTTACTAATAACGTTAGCACTGACGCTGAAGCAGAAGATGTAATTAAACCATGATTCATCTTTAATTATTTGCACTAATGCTTTTTCCCCTCTATGACATGTCGAAATGTGTTTCACTAAGTCGAGTAACAGGTCAGCTCCGGAAAGGACTTTTGCTTTACTTTGTTTTCATCATCCCCCGGTGTTTCATCATCCTCCATAATTATAACACGATTATTATAATTATAATAAATCAGACTTTGCTTGAAAGCTTGCGGCTGCAGTGACGCTCTGCGCACCACTAGGGGGCGGTAAAGAAGCGTCACCACGGAGCGTGCCTGGAGTCTCCGTCCCCCTTTTTTCTCCCTGCTCCTCGGGATGGCGTGCGGAGGCGCAGTGCGGCGGGCTGCAGCACTCACAGGCAGGACTCAACCTGTCGTACCGCCGGGCCGGCTGCTCTCGTCCTCCCGCTCTCCTTCAGTCCCCAGCAGGCTCTCCTCCTCCGCGCCGCGGTTCCACTTTTCTCACAGTTTGAAGGAGTTGGCAGGCCGTCCTCCTGAACGCAGGCTGCTGTCATGAGATGTGAGTACCCGCTCGTTGCTCCTGCTGCTTGCGTCTTACCTTTCTGTTCCTGAAGAAAAACAAAAAAACATATTTTTAAACTCTTGTTCAAGCCTCCTCTCTAGGACCAGTGTGCGCTCTGCTCCTGCTGCTGCGGGAGCCCGCGTGCGGTGGAGATGAGGTTACCTCCGATACAGGTGGGTGAGAGGTCAATGTGCCTGGGAGGTGTTTACACACAAAAAAAAGTAGTATACTTTAATATTCTCTAATTGAGTATTTGCTGCTCTCATTGCTCCTTAGCAGGAAAGACATGTCCAATAGAGTGTGTGTGTGTGTGTGTCCCCCCCCCCCCCCTTTGGTTGGATCAGGGCGACTATGGGTGAGTGGGTAGCAGGTCCGTCTTTCCATCAGGGGGTTGGAGGTTCAATCCCCGCCCTAGTCGATGTGTCCTTAAGCAAGACACTTAACCCTGAGTTGCTCCCTGTAGCTGCGTCTACAGTGAATGAATGTAACTACTGTAAGTCGCTTTGGATAAAAGCGTCAGCCAAATGACATGTAATGTAATGTAATCTTCTGAGCTCTGCGGGTTGAGCTGCTGGAGGCTTGGACGCATTCCGCTCCCCCTGATAACAAAAGCAGGCCCTGGCAAGCCCAGCCCTGATACAATAGCATGCAGGATTCATCTGATAGAGCCAAAGCAAACAATTGATCTGACGTCATGGTTGACGCCTTATTCCCCTTCAACATGTTGATCAGAGTCAGGACAGAGTAGCATCGGGAGGCTTATAGGGGGGATGTTAGCAATGCAGTGAGATCACTCTATTAATTATAGTAAGAGGTGCATTTAAAAAAGGAAAATTACAGACTGACTTTTCCTGTCTTACCTGGATAGGCAAATATGTAGTCTGACCTTAAAGGGCAACCCCCCCCCCCCCCCCCCCCAACACAATACACAATACGCCTTCCGGCCCTGGGGCCAACTTATCTGCTTTCACCAGTTCTCGTTAACTCCCCTCCTTCACAGCCTCGTAGTCTGATTTCTCGAGTTTCCTCTTTGCGTGTGACTTGTGAGCCGTAGCGTCGAATGAGATCAGATAAAGTGTTTGTGTAAGTTTACGTTGCGGTCGGATGAGTCGGCCGATCTGGGATCGCTGCTCGGAGACAAAGGAGGACAGGGTCTGCGTGGGCAGAGAGAGAGAGAGAGAGAGACATTTCTTCATGTGCAAGGATTCAAACAGTGTTATCTGCCAACATGGATGATGCAATGTCTCACATCCTTGTCGAAGGAGCCCCCCCCCCCCCCCCCCCCTTCCCTGTTTCTGTGGGTGAGAACATTAGTTACAAGGAGTCTCTCCAAGTCGGACGTCAGGGCCTCTTTCACCTCCCTGCAGCTCAAACACGCATCTCTCAAGACCTGCTGACTGCACTGGGAGCAGCAGTTCAGATGAATTACATCACTCTAATGGAAGATGTTTTATGTTAAAACAAGTGAGACTCCCTATATGGCTTAAAAGACATGTTAGGAGATGATTTAAGTTTGTGCTATGAGATGTTGTTTGTTCTTTCGTTGCCGAGTGTCATTTTCACGAATCACGTCAGTATTTGACACGAGTTCCTCTCTGTGATTTCCCCCCCACAGTGAACCCGTGCTGTTACTTCCCCTGTCAGCACTGGGGTGTGTGTGTGCGGTACGAGGAGGACAAGTACGAGTGTGACTGCACCCGCACCGGCTTCAGCGGGGACAACTGCACCGTCCGTGAGTCCGCCGCACATCCTCCCTTGTTATTGTGTTTTGTAAGGAACTACAAATATTTTGTTATTCCTTTGTACACAAGATGGAAAGGATTAGATGTCCGGCCGATGCACAGGGCGTGCTCGTTTTGCTTTTGTTTAGTCAGGAAATAGAGTAACTTAGCCCCTGGCTCGCAGTTTAGACTTCTTGTGTAGACCAAAATATTTGGAAACAAAGCCGGAACAGGAGCGACTGCCAGAACGAGACCAGCTGGACCAGAGCTGCTCCTGCTGATGTCTTCTCCAGACCTCCTACCTACCAATCTATCCACCATATATATATATCTACCTACCAATCTATCTACGATCTATCTATCATCTATCGATCTATCTTTCTACTATCTACCTATCTATCAATCTATCCACAATATATATATATATATATATATTATTTACAATCTATCTATCCACAATCTATCTATCAATCTATCTACAATATATATATATATATATATTATTTACAATCTATCTATCCACAATCTATCTATCAATCTATCTACTATATATATACACTACCGTTCAAAAGTTTGGGGTCACTTAGAAATGTCTTTATTTTTCAAAGAAAAGCACTGTTTTTTCAATAAAGATAACATTAATCAAAAATACACACTATACATTGTTAATGTGGTAAATGACTATTCTAGGTGGAAACGTCTGGTTTCTAATGAAATATCTCCAGAGGTGTATAGAGGCCCATTTCCATCAACTATCACTCCAGTGTTCTAATGGTACATTGTGTTTGCTAATCGCCTTAGAAGACTAATGTCTGATTAGAAAACCCTTGTGCAATTATGTTAGCACAGCTGAAAACAGTTATGCTGGTGATATAAGCTATACAACTGGCCTTCCTTTGAGCTTGAAGTTTGAAGAACAAAATTAATACTTCAAATATTAATCATTATTTCTAACCTTGTCAATGTCTTGACTATATTTTCAATTCAATTTTCAATTCATTTGATAAATAAAAGTGAGTTCTCATGGAAGACACGAAATTGTCTGGATGACCCCAAACTTTTGAACGGTAGTGTATATATGTTTACAATCAATCTATCTATCTCCTATCCATCTCCAATCTACTATCTACAATCTCTTCCGCTCTTCTCCACATGAACAAGGAGCCTCACATGTGATCCGAGGTGGTGCATTTGGCTGACGGTTCCTCCGTGACCTCACCGAGCTCGAGCCCAGTGAAGCTTCCACTCTCACGAATGGGAGTGGAAGGACAGGAAAGAACAGGAATGTGGAGCAGGAGATTGGGAAATGGGTTTGAAACATTTGAGTTTTAAGTGTCAGGATTTTATAAATCTAAATTTGCACGACACCGATGACGACTAGCCGGCGTACACAGTGGAGCGAGTTAGGGGCGGGCGAAGCTGTGTCGCCCTGTGAGAGTGGAAAAACAGCGTAGCTCAAACAGAGTGAATACTGGACTAGGTGGTCTAAATTAAAGCTAATTTAAAGGATGATGGAATGCAGCAGGACCTTTTGTGAGCCTTGATTACATCAGTTGACATTGTGGTTTAACAGATTGTCATCTAAAAGAAAAAGTCCAGTTTAATTAGCTCAATCCTTTGAGGCTGAGCCGGCTTGCCGAGCATCCTCTTGGACCGTGCTTTATTCACATTAACATGCTGAAGGGAAGTCGTTCCCCTCTGGAGTCCTAGCTCCTAGCTCCTAGCTCCTAGCTCCTAACTTCCAACAATAACAATGTTGTCTCGTAAAGGTTTTTCTCTCTGTCCTCCCACCGCAGCGGAGTTCTGGACCAGAGTGCGCCAGCTGTTGAAGCCCAGTCCAGACGTGCTGCACTACATTCTCACCCACTTCAACTGGCTCTGGGACTTCATCAACTACACCTTCCTACGGGACGTGCTCATGCGACTGGTTCTGACAGGTCCGGAGTCTTCTGTTTATTCGCTCAGGGTTGTCACACTGCCAAAGTGTTTAGTAACTATTTTTTGTATTCAACAGTGAGGTCCAACTTAATACCGAGCCCTCCCACCTACAACTCCAAATATGACTACCTCAGCTGGGAATCCTACTACAACCTGAGCTACTACACTCGGATTCTGCCCCCAGTGCCGAAGGACTGCCCGACACCTCTGGGGGTCAAAGGTCAGCCACTCATTCATGTTTTGGTATCTGTATCGAACCCAAGTATTGTTTTGCCACTAGTACTAAAAATACTTGAATGCTGTAATATATTCATACAACATTATGATAATAGCAGATTAGAATCTACCTTCTATATCATAAGGTAGTTTAACCTTAATCCTTGTGTTGCCTTAGGGTCATTTTGACCCGAATCAATATTACACCCTCCCCCCGCCGTTGGGTCATTTTGACCCGATTCAATGTTTCACCCTCCTGTTACCTTTATATTTACTAACATATTTTACCCTTTGGGTTCAATTTGACGCCAGCAATTAAAACCTCCAGAAAATTATTAGAATTAATATTGTTTTCCAAGTTTAAGTGTGAGGCACTTTATGTTTGTTTGTTGACTACCGAAAGAACACCGACATTAAACATTGAATGGGGTCAAATTAATCCTAAAGCGGAGGGAGGGTGTAAAATTGATTCGGGTCAAAATGACCCTACGGCAACACAAGGGTTAAACAGTTCAATAGTTCACTCTGTATTTTACAAAATGATCTTATGTGCTAGATGTAGCATAATTTATAGTGTCAACTCATTCTTTATAAAAATATATTAAATACAAATACTCAGATAAACTGCCATATGAGAGGGACTTAAATGAATCACAGTACTTGAATAAATGCAGTTAGTTTTATTTTTTTGATTATATTATATTTACTTTATTCAACAACAAAAATTTAATTAATATACTAATTAATTTGACTATTTAAAAAAAAAATATATATATACAATTCAATAACATATATAACACAATAAAATTAATATACTAATTAATTATACTGTATTTTAAAATGTTTTAATAAAATATACAATACACTAACATATATAATACAATAAAATAAAATATATATTTTAAATAGTCAAATAAAATAACATTTTGTTGGTGCAAACGTGTTTCAGAAGTATCTAATATATAGATATTTTCTGGTCACCGCGGTGACGTGCATGCCGGTAGTTGACCTTGGCTGGTTGCAGAAGGGCCGTGTGATGTGTGAACTGTATCACTCCTGTTTTCACAGACGCACTCTTTCAGTATTATGGCTGGAGGCGCGGCGTATCTGTGTTTGTCCGCCGCGCTCTCTCTGACGCCGCGGTGTTTCTGTGCAGGCAAAGCTGGGCTGCCTGACCCTGAGCTGCTGGTGGAGAGGCTGCTGAAGAGAAGGACCTTCAGACCCGACCCCCAGGGCTCCAACCTTATATTTGCCTTCTTCGCGCAGCACTTCACCCACCAGTTCTTCAAGACCTACAACAGCATGGGCGTGGGCTTCACCAAGGCTCTAGCGCACGGGGTTAGTCCTTTAACCGTTGCCCCCTTTTTGAATGAGAATACACTTTATTTAAGAAGCACTCTCCTTGACTTTGTCTTTCGAGTTCAACAGCTTTGCATTCATTGCTCTTACTCTCTCCCTCTCTCTCATCCAGGTGGATGCGGGCCACATTTACGGAGGCGACCTGGAGCGTCAGCTCCGGCTCCGGCTGCACAAAGACGGAAAACTCAAGTATCAGGTGACGGAATCAAAAATGTGCAAAGAGAAAAAATAAAAGCTCCAAGATGTATCTCGACACGTTGCTCGAGATTAGAACAAATACTTTCCATCCCCAGAGCAAACCATTACTCCCTCACGGGGCTGTTGATATCTAACAATTCCCTGAAATATAGATGTGAATATACTGAGCAGGCCTGTTGCTGCAGGAATATAGAGTACCCTCCCCTGTCAGATAAAGTGCAGAGGGTTGGGAAAGACATTAATTTTTCCTCTCTTCATCCCCCCATCAGCTAGTTGGCGGCGAGATGTACCCTCCCACTGTGGCCGACGCCCCCGTGAAGATGAGCTACCCCCCCGGGGTTCCCCCTGAGGCTCAGCTGGCCATCGGTCAGGAGGTGTTCGGACTCCTCCCGGGTTTGGGAATGTTCGCCACGCTGTGGCTCCGGGAGCACAACCGAGTGTGTGACGTCCTGAAGGCGAAGCATCCTACCTGGGATGACGAGCAGCTCTTCCAGACCACACGCTTTGTCATCATCGGTGAGCTCGACACGAGTTTGACTTCATACTTTGAACTAATCCTTCACCGTTGAGCTATTTCTCTAATGTGCTTGTAACCGCTCTATAACGTGTGTGTAGTGCTGCTCTGCTTTGCTGTAACATGTCAGCAGCCCCTGTAGAAGCTCATCAATGATCATTTTACTGGAGTCAACTTGACTTTTTTAACATGTTCCGTCATGTTCAAACATTTAAATCTGTCCCTTTGTGTCTCTGCACCTTTCCCTCAGGTGAGACAATAAAAATAGTGATCGAGGAGTACGTGCAGCACCTCAGCGGATACCTGCTGCAGTTGAAGTTTGATCCCACCCTGTTGTTTAACTCCGACTTCCAGTTCGGGAACCGCATCGCTCAGGAGTTCAGCCAGCTCTACCACTGGCACCCCCTGATGCCGGAGAGCTTCGTCATTAACGGAGACGAGCTGTCGTACAAGCAGTTCATGTTCAACAACACCGTGCTCACGCACTACGGCGTCGAGGTGCTGGTGGACTCCTTCACTCGACAAGTTGCCGGACAGGTAGTGAACTTAATCTGAAATACGCAGCAATAAAATCAAGTTTTCTCGTGTTCAGTTTCTCGAGGTTCAAATGGTTAGAATTAACTCTTAATTTGTTATAACTTTGGGGATAATCGGCAGTATTGGTTGCTTCAAATAGGGTTGTTGTTATCTTTCACACTTCCTGTTCTTCTGGACGTGTGGTAAAGTCCTGAGTGGATTTAGCTAATGTTTTGATACAGTTGGGGGATTGTTATAATTATACTACAACGCTTTATGTTGAACACAAAGTACAAAAAAAGACAATAACACTCGTTTATGTGTGACACAAAGGTTGTTTTTTGTTGTGTGGGTTGCCTACCACACACAAAAAGTGCATTTACTAGCTGGAATAAATTATGTTTTACTAATCCCACATTTTATATAGATCATTACTTTTACTAATCTTCATTAGCATAGATTTATGAAATATAATCTCAGGTCATCGCACACAACCAAGTCCAGTCTAGGCACATCCACATGACCTGCTGAGCACTCAGTACTGGTGAATGACACGTAAAAATACAGAACATTTAATATATATGAATGAGTTTATTTGAATGAACGAGTTTATTTATTTCGATCGGCAAAAAAATACAACAACCAGGAATTTAAAAAAAATAAAGATACATGTGGCTGACCGAAAGGGTTCAGGCCAAGTGCCCTAACCTATGATTGCTTGAAAACTTGTTCCGAAGAGCCTTATATATAAAACAATATATATATATATTTAATACATACAATACTTAATTCCTCAAACCTTTGTCCTACAGATTGGCGGTGGCTTTAACATTAACCCTGCGGTGACCAGAGTGTCGGTGGTGGCCATTAAGGAGTCCCGAACGCTCCGCATGCAGCCGTTCAACGAGTACAGGAAGCGCTTCAACCTCCAGCCGTACGCGTCCTTCAGAGAGTTCACTGGTGAGGGACGACGCTCCGTGTGTGGACCACGACACACACATGACCACGACACACGCATGACCACGACCCACACATGCAACCTGTCGAGCCCACGATGTTACACTCTTACACGCTGAACACACACTCTCATCCTCCTCCATCCCAAGAGCCATGGCTACAAAGGTATAGAAGAGTCCTTGATGTCCTGTGTGGTAGATTATTGTATTAACTGTGCGACACTTGTGATTTATTTGCAGATAACGAGGAGATCGCCAGTGAGCTTGAAGAATTCTACGGTGATATTGATGCTCTTGAATTTTATCCTGGCCTGCTGTTGGAGAGAACACGCCAGGGGTCCATTTTTGGACAGAGCATGGTGGAGATGGGTGCCCCCTTCTCCCTTAAAGGCCTGATGGGAAACCCGATTTGTTCTCCGGTCTACTGGAAGCCCAGCACCTTTGGGGGCAAAGTCGGCTTTGACATCGTGAACTCTGCCACGCTGAAGAAACTGGTCTGCCAGAACACCAGGACGTGTCCTCATGTGGCGTTCAGGGTACCGACGGAGGAGCAATCGGAAACGGGGAGTGATGACGAAAGTAGTAAAACAAGGACTGAAGAGCTCTGACTCAAACACCAGAAGGTTATGGTTTGAGAAGAGAAAAAGAAAAAGGCTGCTGCCAAAAAACAAAGAAGAGATGTTTGTTTAGAGAACGTGCCGTTACGGTTGTTTGAATGTCACTGGAGAATCATACAGAGCTCAGTATTAACATCAAGTTTTTGTTAAATGATTTCTGATACCATCATGTTCACACTGTCCAGTAATTAAGGTATGTATAGTCTGTGGGTTTATTTCAAGAAAAATGATAGAGCCATTCATTGAAATAAAGCTATAGACACAAAGCGGATTATTGTCCATTCATTTGAATTGGTAGTAGTTGAAATGTTTGTTTTCACTGTCTGTTGAAATGTGTCTTTGATGAGTCACTTTTCCCACTTTCATGTTTCACTGACTGCTTCTTGTTAATCCTGTTTATTTTGACTTGAGACTGAATGATGACGGGAATACAAGAAAGAGATTCCTTATACTATTTTATCACTGAACAACATGCACACCAACGTCTAAAAACACAAAACCGAAGCGCAGATAACTTTTGATTTTTAAACATTTAGGTCAATTAGGATGCATACAAGATTTTTTCAGATTATTGAAATGTAGTAATTGGTATCAACAAAAGGAAGATTGAACCAACCTATAATTATATTCATATTATTATATCATGGAACCTTTTGTGGAAAATATGATTAAGTCAACATGTTTCTCTTAGCAATTTTGGTAAGAAGTAGTATTAGTCGAAAATAGTAGTAGTAGTAGTAGTAGTGGTGGTGGTATAAGTACTATCTCTCCTCTCCATAGTCACATTGCCCTCTAGCTGTGAAACTAGGAACTGTATAATAATTACAGCATCTTTCTATATCAAGGCAAGGAACCCGGATTAGTCGTGGTATCGTGTTGCCTTTAAGGACTCTCTGTAGAATCCAGGATTACTGCACGGTTACTTCAGAATACGACCCTATCATACTCCATAATTTTAAAAACTAATATAGATGACCATAACGAAAGAACTTACTCTACAGCTGATCTACTTTTAGTGCCTGTAACAACAACAAAATTAATAGACGTATTTGGGGCTTGCATTTCCTTATTATTCCAAATTACGACATTAAATAAATTCATGAAGGCATCACACTCCGGAGTTGTTTGCGGCAGCTAAACTAGCGGATTAGCAGGAGTGATTTGGGGGCAGTTGGTGATATTTGACTCCTCTTAGCTGGTCATAAAATCAAGGTAAGATAATTAATCGACATTATTATGCTTTTGTAGCGGTGTTTGATGCTAGAGAGACACTCGGCTAGCGAATGTGTACTGTTTGTCACAGGAAGTCAGTGCGAGAATAGCTAGCTAGTTCACTTTCTCAAACAAGATTATGGGATCGCCTCGATCCTCTTTACAGGAGCGTTGAGATACTTTAGGAAACTGCAAAAACGGCGACGAGCTGGCTGACGATAGCTAACGTTAGGTTATCTGATTTAATGCTGGCCATCGAGGCTGTCACATCGCCAGGGACCCAGAGACAATTTAGTTCACGATAGCTCGGTGTTTCTCCGACTGTGTTGAATTCATTTTATTGGCGTCAACAATATCAAACAAAAGAGCGAGAGTTAGGTAGCCATAATATTATTATATCTACCGTTTTTCTTCCTTACCACTATTAAAAGGAGAGGCGTTGTCTGCCTCTCCATCTGTGCATTATGCTGGCTTACATACGGCTCAGTGCATCATTAAAGGCCTCTTAGCACACATGTGGTTGACACACTCAGCTTAAGCTATGTATAAGGCAGTTGCCCTATTTTTTTTTTACTTAAACCCTTTGTGTGAACTATGTCAGATTGGATGGCTGTCAATCGGAGTTATTATGCTCCAGTGACTTGATGTGATGTCTGTATGAGGGGGTAAAGATAAAGCAGGACTCTCTCGCTGTCAGCTGCAGCTCAGGCAAGTTATTAGTCAAATCACTCAACAAAATGGAGACTTTGTTATTCAAATGTGGTCTAGCAATTCACCAGACTGTCCTCTGCTTGCTGCACGAAGAATGAACAGATCCCTTCTCGTGTGAAACACTTCGGCGGAGTGTCGTGTCCTCTTGATGGATGTAGAGAGTTGCATTAGTACCCTATCTCACACATTAAAAACGTCAACCATCAGGTTAGCCGTTGTCATGACGACTCTGGATGACAAAATTCTGGGCGAGAAGCTGCAGTACTACTACAGCAGCAGTGAGGATGAAGGCAGCGACAATGAAGATGAGGACGGGGAGAAGAAGACCATCCGGGATGCGAACGTCGGCGAGCCTGAAATAGACTACAGCGCCGATGGAAGTGCTGTTAACACGGGTACTAATACACACACACACACACACACACACACACACATCGAGAAATGTCCTGCCCAAATATGACCGCTGTGTGGACATTTGTCAAGAAATTACAATAACAGTAAAACTGTGTATTCTCTCTCAGGACCAAAGGGTGTCATCAATGACTGGAGGAAGTACAAGCAGCTGGAAGTGGAGCAGAAACAAGAGCAGAAGAAGGAGATGGAGAGACTGATCAAGAAGCTGTCGATGACCTGCCGCTCTGACCTCGACCTGGAAAAAGACAAAGAGAAGCAGAAGGCGCTGCAAGACAAAATCAAGGGCAAAGTAAGGAGGATGAGGACAAACTGTAGACGTGGGACCGAAATAAATGCTTTGGAAAATTGTGTTCGTCACTCCTTTCTGGGCGACTCTCTCTTGAAACTGTGTCAACGGGACGCTCCCTGTGGGAAAAGACTAAATACAGGCCTGATATTAATTAAATATAACCTCACCAGCATCGTGGATTCCCCGCGCCTCCAAACTCTGATTTCTGACACAATCTAATGATGGATGAGTGAGTTTAGTGACACGTTCTGTTTCACTTTGCATTCGTGTTCCTGCCAACAAATTAACATCTCTTACGTCCCCAGAAACAAGTTTACAATTGTAATAGAGTTATAGTTAGCCAATGCAGAACCATTTAAAATTGGATTAATTTGATTATGGGGAAATTCAGACTTCTGGGCTGGGCCCAGTAACTTTTTGGAGTTTCTGTTGGCTGTTTGGCAAGAAATAGAGTAAAAACAAACGACATCTGATAATGTGTTTTATTTATTGAGATAGATGTGTTGGAAGGTGGGCTAACCGTTCTCCTCCATTTCCAGTCTTTGTGCTAAGCTAAGCTAACCACCGGCCGGTTGTTTTCGTATTTACGGCACAGACGACTGTTCATTTTAGTAACTTTCAATCACGTGTTTTCTTCTTCTTCTTCTTCTTCTTCGTCTGCCTGACAGATGACCATGCAAGAGTACAACATTCTCCAGGAGGAAGATGACGACGAAGACTTCCTCCAGCACTATCGCATGCAGCGCATCGCAGAGATGCGGCGCCAGCTCTGCAACGGCAAGCGCTTTGCGTGCGTCTGTGAGCTCGACAGCGGCGAGGACTTCCTGGAGGCTCTGGACGAGGAGGACAAAAGCACACTGGTCATGATCCACATCTACGAGACCGACATCCCGGGCTGCGAGAGCATGAGCGGCAGCCTGATGTGCCTGGCTCAGGAATACCCGCTGGTCAAATTCTGCAGCGTGCGCAGCTCGGCCATCAGCACCAGCGCGCTGTTCAGAGACGGCGCTCTGCCCGCGCTGCTCGTTTACAAGGCGGGAGACCTGATCGGCAACTTCGTGCGGGTGACGGACCAGCTGGGGGAAGACTTCTTCGCCGTCGACGTGGAGGCCCTGCTGCAGGAGTACGGCCTGCTGCCCGACAAGCTCCCCAGCTCCCAGAAGACGGTCCGCAACGGAGCCATCGTTCAGACGATAGTGAGCGACGAGGACTCCGACCTCGATATCGACTAGAGCCTTTATTTCCAATTATTTGCTTTTGAAACTTGTGTTCACGGTCCCAAAGGACTCTCGGTGATTTTGATGTCAGTGGACCCCCGTAGTGATGACACATGGAGCCAGGATTGCTCTGTTAGTTCTCGTACAGCCGTCACGGCTGAATGGTTCTACTCATGACATCAATCCACGGTAAACATAAGTTATCATTAAAAACAAAAGCACATTATTTTTTCCATTATTTAAATCAAGGACCATTGTGACAGTGAGAATAATGTAGGTGTTAGTTTCAATGTTTTGATTTATTATTTATTCATTGTGTTAAAACACAATCCCTGTTTTGTTTCATTAGCGTCTTCATTGTGTTGAATGTGTTTCTCTCTCTGTAGAAACTAGAATACAAATCCTGCAGCCCAAATGGAATCCTAGTTGATTTTATAACTTTTGTATGTGCTGTACCATTTCAAGCAGGGAGGCGAATAAACAAATGTTTGGACTCAGTGCTTGCTGTATTCTCTTCATTTATCAAAGTCCAAAGGGAGGGATGATGGACAATAAAACAAAAAGTGTACTGTATACTAACAGTGACTCCATCTGATTAGAGTGATGTGATGAACCAACTGCACAGCACCAAATAACACAAAAATACAACTATAAAGGGATTGATGATTGGTATTTATTGGCTGGCCATAAACTCAACTCCAAATTAATGCGAAAGTTCCTCCGACGTGCTAAATGTACATCTTTATGTTCACAACAACCTTTATAAGTTGCGGGAAAATATATTTATTCCTTGGTTATTTCTCAAGGAATTCAAACTACTTGATGTGTATCAGTGTGAATATCTTCAGGGATACATACAAACAAGTGTTGTATAAATAATCTTATGCAATTTCAATCCAGTCTTCACGATCACGACGACCACAAAGGAAGTCATGACGAGTCGCTCAGCTTCCTCTGCTCCACCAGCATCAACGAGCTCCTTTCCAGTCCAGTGAATTCATCCGAGGTGATTGGTCGAACGCGGATGGGTCAACTCAACCCGTTGAACTCAATAATCACATCCACGCTCACTACGATCATTAGTACAGCGTAGCTTTGACGTGTGCCCGTGGGTCACGATATAATAACTTTGCTTCCTCTGAACGATCGAGTGAGGGAGTTCTGTGGAGCTCTCCGGTGGACGTCCGGCTAACGGAGTCTAGAAGCATCTCTCATCAGCAGCAGGGCGAGGCACAGGAGGGGAGCAGCTGAGTCGTGCAGGTCCTCTCCACAAAAGGCATGCTCCAACAGCAGATGGGTCTCTGCACTGATGCCTGCACAGAAGGGAGAAATACTGTCATCATCGTATAGAGGCCCTTTAACCGACAATGTGTTGTGCTGCTCGGAGACTCATTTCTGGCAGAGTGGATTTGCATTTCACATTTTGCTTTCTCCCTCTGGTGCTGATTTGACCCGTAAGCCTGATTGCATCCGACATGGCATGAAATCAATGCCAACAGAGGCCACAACTCGCTCGGCCCGATGCAGCAAATCGGCTGGAAGTGTTCAGATTAATATTCAATTCAGTTTATTTTGTATAGCCCATTCTCACAAATTACAAATTAGGCTCAGAGGGCTTTACAATCTGTACACATACGACATCCCTGACCTTTAACCTTTCACATCTTATCAGGAAAAACTCCAAAGAAATAGAAAAAAAACCTTTCACGGGGAAAATAAAGGGAAGAAACCTTCAGGAGAGCAACAGAGGAGGTCAGAAGAATAGATGTCATGTGACCAGAAGGAATCATTACAGAGTTACAACACATGACACATGACTATGACATTATGAACTAGAAACTGCATTTCCTGCTGAAAATGCGTTGGAATGCTAACATCTGAAAGCTTGAAGCTGAAAAATAAAAAATGAATTGCTGAAAATGTTTGAAAATAGCTGAAATAAAAAAAAATTAAAGCTGAACATAGCTGAAAATAGCTGCCAACAGCTGAAATAGGCTGAAAATAGCTTAAACATCTGAACATATCAAAAAGGGAAACTTCAAGCTGAAAATGTTGAAGCACAAACATATTGGGTGGAAATATATAAATATGTTCATTTGTGTAATTAATTTAATTAAATGTATCAAACCATATTTAAATGTGTCATCTCTCAGCAGGGCTTGAATCGTTCTTTGAGTGCTGTAAACTGGAAAAATGTAACTGGATCAATATCACTATAAAGTAATAAAGTTATGAAAAATAATAATAATAAAAAAATTTAAAACATAACTAAAAGTACAAAAGTAATAAAAAAGTAAAAAAGTAATGAAAAAGTACAAATGTTATAAAAAGTACAAAAGTAATAAAAAGTACAAAAGTAAAGTACAAAAGTAATAAAAAGTACAAAAGTAATAAAAAGTACAAAAGTAATGAAAAGTACAAAAGTAATAAAAAGTACAAAAGTAATAAAAAGTACAAAAGTAATAAAAAGTACAAAAGTAATAAAAAGTACAAAAGTAATAAAAAAGTACGTAATAAAAAGTAATAAAGTAATAAAAAGTACAAAAGTAATAAAAAGTACAAAAGAAATGAAAAAATAAAAAAAGTACAAAAGTAATAAACAAGTAATAAAAGTAAAAAGTTTAAAAAGTACTAAAAGTACTAAAAGTTTAAAAGTTATCAAAAATTATTAAAAAGTTCTAAAAAGTTCTAAAAAAGTTTAAAAGTTATCAAAAATTATTAAAAAGTAAAAAAGTTTTAAAAAAGTTTAAGTTATAAAAAATTATTAAAAAGTAAAAAAGTTTTAAAAAAGTTTAAGTTATAAAAAATTATTACTAAGTAAAAAAGTACTAACGTTTTTTTTAAAAGTAATTAAAAGTTATAAAAGTATTTAAAAGTAAGTTATAAAAAGTTATAAAAAAGTAATAAAGTAATTACAAAGTTTAAAAAAGTTTACAATTACTTAAAAAAGTTTTTAAAAATTGTATACAATTTAAAAAGTAATAAAGTAATACAAAGAAGGGAACTAAGTTATACAGTAGCGAGGTTCATTCTTAACTAATATGAAAAACAAATACAGCTAATAACCAAGTAATTTAGTTGGTATGAGTCTGCATTAATCTTCAGTCAGGAGCAGCCCCACCCATCTAACCTAAAAAACTAACCTCCATATAAAAAAGTTAAAAAGTAGTAAAAAAGTATGAAAAGTTATAAAAAAGTTACAAAAAATGCACAAATTTAAAACCATTCACACTCACACCTATAGGCAATTCAGAGATCAATTAACCTGAGCAAGTCTATGGACTGTGGGAGGGAGGTGGAGAGGGAACTGTTATTGGATCAATATCACTGTAAAGTAATAAAAATTAATAAAGTTATGAAAAATAATAAAAAATTTTTTTTAAAGCATTCCAACTAATGAGTATAAAGTCAAACACATTTTGAAAAAAACCATTAACACTTTTGCCTTTTGATTTTTACCTTTTATTTTGAAATTCAGCTGCAAAAAGAAAAAGCCAAAAGACAAGTTGTGTTTGAGCTGCAGACGGAGTCGAGTTCATTCATCAGACCGTCATACACACCGTGTTCGGACCATTCGTCCCACAGGTGGCGGGCCTCCTCGCCGTGGTGTTCACGGTGTTCGTGGTGATCTGGGTCTGTGGGAATCACGGAGCACACACAGAAGAACCGAGTCACTGAGTGGTTCTCTGGGTGAGCTCAAACGAGTGAAAAGAAAAAAGCAACACGATGACGTGAATGAATGAAGACAATGCACCAGCTGGCCTATAGTATTCATCTAATCGTCTTCAGATTGAAATTTAATTAAAAGGTTGTATTTGCATTTACAAAACCAATACATGTACTGGTGTGATATGGATAATACGAATTAGAAGAAGAGAAGAAGAATAAAAAATCTAAATGAAGGATGATAATTCTAAGAAAATATATGTTTCTTCCTTCAATGATAGAGAAAAGACGGCGTACCATTGGAGTGATGCAGGATCATGTTTGAGCTCCCTGAGGGCCTGGGTGAGGTTCTCCAGCTGGTCGTGGAGGTGGATGTTCTCCTCGATCAGCGTATGAATCGTATCCTGCAGTTCGAAGCTCCGATTCTGCAGGACCATCAGCGTCAAGGGCATGCAGAGCAGCGCCGGCCGGAGTCCCCTCATGGCGTCCAGCACATCTTCAGACGCCGAGCCGGCCCTCACAGGTGCGTCTCCATCCCGTGTCAGGGAGATGTCCCGATGCAGAAATGATTGCTGCAGAATTCTTGATCAGCTTAAACTCGAGGGGAGGTGACAACAGTTCATGTCTTTCCAAAGCTGTGGATGGAAAGCTGCCAGTGGGCTGCTTTAAAATCCATCCAGTTTCTACCTCAGTGGTTACAACACGCCCCGCTGGCTTCAGCACGAGCTTGTTTTAAACTAACGCTGTGTACCAAAACAAACACGCCATGTTGTTTAGAGTCGAGTTCTTCAGATTTATGTAAGATACAGTCCAGAAGATACGGGTGAACAGGGAACGTGCCCACTGCATCTTAAAAAAGCATTTCAAGGGTCAGAGGTCATCGAGCAGACGATGGGTCAGGAGAACTTACTGACCGGATTATAGCCATGACAGCTACATTGGTTTTAAGGTGTCGGATGTTTACTGCACACACAAAAAAGCACATTGGTCAAATCTATAGTAACATTTACAACACAGGTACGTTTCCTGTTATTATAGTTGTACTGGTTATAAGATATTAACTGTTTATGGGCTGATATGATATGCATTACATTTAAGTGTGCGACAGCTTCCTTTTCCAAATTGGACCAAAAATACAAAAACACTGACTTCATCCTTCACTGATCACAAGTGATGTATCAATAACTATGACAATTATGCAGTAATAACAAAATCCATGGGAAGACTATGATTCATTACCATACCAGACAACAGTATTAGATTTAAGTAAAGACGAAAGACAACGTGGTGTTTTTTTCCCAAACAAAAAACTTTGATTTATTCATCATGTGTATCAGTTTATGCCGTCTTGGCAGTCCTGGCGCGCTTCTTCTTCACCACAACGGGCTTCTGGCTCTTCAGAATGGCGCTGACACGACGCAGGGCAGCCTGGGGAAACAAATGACTCAAATTATGTTCCCGAATAAAAAATATATATAAACTACAAATTAAGGACCGTCAAACAAATAAGAATTTTGGCAAGAAACCAGATTAAGCTCACCATGCGCAGGTCCTTTCTGTATCTGTTCTTGCTAATGATGTGCCTCACGCTGTTGAGGGTGGCACGAGAGTTCTTGTTGATGGTGATCTTCTCGTAAGAGTTGGCGGGCTTGTTCTGGCCTGAGCAAGAAAACAAAGTAGATGTTCCAATGTTACCACATTAGCTGCAATGATCCACTGACAAGAAAGACTCCAAAACTGCATCACGTCTGAGGTTACATAAATCCTCTCTTTCTTCAAGTGCAGCGCTCATCTGCAACACATCTTGTCCTTACACATCAGTCTGTTATCTGCATCCAGAGATAACTCACTTGTGTAGCCATAATTTAGATTTCAGCTAATAACTGTTCTAAAAAAAAGTCAATTGGATTAGAGTTTCTGCAATTCAGTGCATTATCAACGTTTGAAGAGATTTGAAGTGAGTCTATTTGTTTACATGAAACATCAGTAAGTTACAAAACAGGTAGCTGCAGTCCCTTAAAAACACTACATATATATATATATTATATTTCCATAGTGGTGTGGACATTCATTAACAGCAGCAGTCAGGTTGTGCAACGTTAATTCAGACTTTTAATTAAAATGATAATGAAAACCAGGTGAGCATCAGAAAGCTGATGAGTTTTATTTCATGCAATAAATCACTTCTTTTATAGACACAGGAAGTGTCGGGAGATGGGAAGAGGGTTACCTTTACGCTTCTTCAGCACGACGACGACTCCCTTGCCATCAGCAGCAGGCTGCACACCAACAGTCTTCCTGTGCACCAAACCATTGAAGCGGAACGAGTTCTTGGACTTCAGGTTGTTGGGCTCCTGTCACATGAACACATTAGAGTCAGATAACCCCATTGGATAGCTTGAGTTGGTAATACTAGCCATTACGCATTTATTTCAGTCAAGACCAGTCCCATCATATCCCGTTTGCTACAGGTCTGCACTGAGCACATAGTAGGCAGTTTGTAGGCAGTGCTTATTCATTTTGGTGTTTGTTAAGCATGCAATAACTGCAAAGGAGCTCCTCCACTGCCTAATCGGTCCAAACTCTACTGGACACATCAAGAGCACGAACAGAAATGGCTTTTTGTGATCATACAGACCTTTTGGGAACACGTAAATGTGACTCTTCTCCAGTGTTAACACAGCACATATTCAAAATGTAACTTTATCAAGGTCTAGTTTATCTAGCCTGGACTTGTCCGAGTTCTGGGCACGTCTGTCAGGTTGGACTCACGGTGCTGTAGGTCTGTCCGTTCCTCTTGATGAGGAAGCTGGAGCAGTTCCGGATGATCATCCACTGCAAATGGGACGACATGATGAACCTGGACAAAACAAGACAGAGTTATTTAAATAAAGTCCACATGAGAGCAACTTTAAGAATCGGTTAGAGGTAACTACAGCTATTATGGTTGCAACTGGCATGTCCTTATTTATAAAGCTATTCTCCACATACTTCCATCGTATCTTTGGACGCTAATTCAGCTGAAAAACCCTGGAAGCTACCATCTTCGCTCTGTGACCTCTGCTCAAGGCCTCCTCTTGCTCTCCGTCCCTCACGTCCGTTTGGAAATGGGAAAAAGAGGTTTTAAGTTTGCTGCTCCTGCGGCTTGGAATTTGCTGCAGACAGACCTGGGTCTCCGGGAGCCGATCTCCTTAGGTGTTTTTAAAAATAGATTGAAAATATTGGAGGGAAATTCATCTAGCTGTCGATGTTTTATATGACGGAGGTATGTGCTCCTGTGTGAGCTGGGTCGTGTTGACTTGAGTCTTAGTTTTGGTTTTAATCATGCTGTGATTTTGTTTTTCGTTTTATATATTGTCTGTCACTGTTTTATGCTGTATTGTATGGAACTTTGTGTGACGTGCTGCTGCTGCTGTCTTGGCCAGGACACTCTTGTAAAGGAGATTTTTAATCTCAATGAGGAATTTCCTGGTTAAATACATTTAAAATTAAAATAAATAAAAAATAAAAAACTGACCGGCATCATGCGTTTGCCATCATTTATTAAATAACTTTCAATTTAACGTCTTCACTTGGTTTCACGATTATTAAATTAGCCAACAATTAAGTGGAGGAATCTTTGGCAACGTGGTTCAACATTTGATATGGCGTGTATTCAACGGCTGCAGCAGTTAGCTTAACGTTAGCTAGCAAAGCTCCGCGATGCGCCTGATCGAGCACGACGAGGCCGAACATGGGCGACGTGCTCACAAATGTATCCTTCCACACAGTATTAAGGAACATGTCTTGCCACATGGGATGTAAAACAAGTAGCACATAAATAATATCTTACTTTATGAGACTAGATACAAGTGTGAAGACGCAATAAATACAGTTTAGTAAGTGGCTACTAGCTGCCGAGGCGACCACGTTACCTTTTAGCGGACGAAGAGGACCGGAGAGACCGGAAACCGCTTCACGCAGCCTTTGTCCCAAATCACTGCGCATCAACAAATACTTTTTTATGAAGAATTTAGCATAAAACACACATTTTATCAGATTTTAAAACATATAATGAATCTTC